>NC_133649.1:161212312-161512312 GCF_009905375.1 Apium graveolens
AAAGAGGTTAGTGATGATGATGTCATCACACCAACAAGAAGAGGACAAGTGTGGGAAGATGACATAGGAGGATGACATAAGCATAACCAAAAGGGAAGGTAGTGTTGGTTGATTATAAACCACACAAAATTTACCATGGTAACAATTTAATTAATCACAAAAAATCAAAAGCAACCAAAACAAACACATTTTCTTCTTCCCCCATCTTCTTGCCTCGGCTTTTTGAAGAAAAGCAAAGAATAAAATTCCAAAACCCAAGCTCCACTTAATCATAATTCAATAGGTTTGTTTCTTTAGCTTCCATAATTCATAACTTAGATGAGCCATAAGTTTAAGCTCAAGATTCCATGTTTAACATAGCTAATCAATTCATCGAAGTTCTTGGTGAATAGTGTTTTCAAGAAACTAACTTTGTATTTTCTTATGTTTTCTTCAAGATCCAAGCTTAGTAGAGATAGTTAGTGGTTATTTAAAGTTTCCTAAGTGATTCTCCACTCTCCAAGGAAGGTATAACTTCTCAAACCCTTAGTCTTAAGTTTTGTTGGTTTGGATTTCATAATGTTTAGATGATGGGTTAGTGTAATGGGTGTGTACTCATGTTTAGAGCTTTGTTTAGTAAGTGGTTTTGTTGATTTTGGAGTTAGGAGTGATACTTGTTGGATTTGATGTTCTTGGTCACATTTTGACTTGGTTTAGATTTATAAGTTGAGATATTGAGTTATAGTTAAATGATATTGTATTGTGGTTGAATGATGGTGGAATGGTGTTGATTGGTGGTGGTTTGATGTTGAATTGATTTGGTAAAAATTTGGGAATTTCTAAGTTATAGCCGTCGTAATGCCCAATTTTCCTTAAACTGTTTTGTGCTTAACTTTTGCACCCGAACACTCACTTCCATGAACTGACCATTACCATGTTTAGATAGTTCATGTTACAAGCTTCGTTTTCATATGTAGTTCGCTTGAATCCGATGTACGGTTTAGGAGAAACGATCGTTTTAAGTAACGGCGTTTCGCGAACGAACCATTACCCCTCGCCTTACTTTGAAACCTTGGTTAAGGCCCTTAAATGACTAATTGGAGTATGAAAACAATTATGTAAAGTGGACCTAGGCAGTTTTTAGGGTATTCTTTAAAGCGTCGCCTTAAAATTCGTAACGGTTAATTTTATTAAAATGGTGGAGCCGAGGGTACTCGAACGACTTATGTGATTCGTTAAGCGTAGAAGTGACCATAAGCGAAACGTTAGGGTTCAATCGGTTAAAGTCTAGTTTCTTAAGCGACCATGGTTAATTCCGGCTTATGTTGTTGTTCATAGGTTACCGGACCCACTCTAAGCTTAAGTCTACCCCGGAGCACTCAGGCAAGTTTTCTACCCGTTATACTGTTGTTGTGATGTAAATATATTGATGCTTTATCTTGGGATAAGTGCATGGTTGTTATTAGCAAATCTTGCGATATATTGGAGCATATTGATATGGTATATATATGCATGTTTTGAAATCTTGATATTTAATTATCAATTCAAATGCTTATAAACTGCATAATACCTATGCTAGAGATAAGCAGTACTTGCGTATACCCTTAGTATAGGGGACCCAGAGTTGAACATTTTCTAAACCGGGAAGGCGATGTTCCCGAGTATATTATATATAATATATAAATAGTTTTCAAAACTAGTAATCGAATAAGGTTATTCGATAGTTTATATTATAAATAATATTATTTTGAGTATTCATTCAAGGACTATATGACTCCGCTTATTTTATTTAATGAATATTATTTTGAATATTCATGTCGAGGACTTATGACTCCGCTTATTTGTATTAAATAAAATAGTTCTTTATTTTATTAAAGAATAATGTTTCAATATTTTCCAAGTATTCGGAAAATAATTGATACTATCAAATCATTCTATTGTAAATATTTCCAGAGATGATTTTCAAACTTTATCAAAACTATGTTTGGAAGGTTAGAGCGGATCCCAAAACTCATTTTCAAATTTAAGATCTTCCTTTCGAAGGGGATTTAATACTCGCTCAAAAATCTGAGGGATCCGGCTCTGTGATGTATTTTTATATTCGTAACAAGATTGTTGTTTGATAAAAGAGTTTTTGATTACTTAACCAACACTCGGGAAGTAAAAATTCTTGAATAAGTTAATCCATTAACAGGCATCGCCTGGGAAATATCGGTGAGTTTTCCTTTCCGACTAGATACGACTTCTTGGTGGAGCCGTATCAACAAGTTTCTACTTGGGGGAAGGGGGGACGAGCTTTACTTTTCAGAGTCTGGATTTCATCTGACTAGGAGTGGTGTAAGTGGTCGAGTGGCGCCGGCCAGCCTTATTATATTAGCCCAAATGGCCCGGAAGTTCTGCTAAGACGGTTCATTCCTTAGGAGTCCAGTGTTCGGTTGACAAGTAAATCCGACTGTTCTCCTCTACATGTAGAAATGGTGGGTTGCACTACTACAACTGATCATCGTGAGTGGTCTTCCTGGCACGGCAAACTCCCGTAATGAGTTCATCATCCAATTGGACATTTCTACAACACTACCCAGAGCACTTCGATAGAAAGGCTACGGCTGGGCGATTATTAAGTGTTGGCAGGGTTGAGTTTTCAAAATGATATTTTCATCAAATGAAGTATCTCGTAACTTCATTTCATTTTGATGATATTTCAAAGATAGATTCTATACAAGTTTTGTCGTGTAGCTTCATCTATGGGATGAGCTAATTATAACTTGAATGGTGGTAGTTCAAGTAGTATTCGGAAAAGATATAAGTATATTGGAGTATCTGTAACTTCATCTTTCAACTTATATCTATTTAATGATTATCTTATGCATGACAAAGATTTTCAGAAAAACTCTGTGTATGAGATCACCTTGCAACGATATTTTTATACAGTTATAAACTGGAACTCTGTGTATATTATACATGTCAGAGGATTTCAAAGATTGTGAAAAGTATATATGTATATATATACTGAATATTTTGCGACTTGGTCGCGTTAAGATATCAACTTGGTTCATTTCTTTTTGACCAAAGACTTTCATGAGTACTATGAGAATGCTCATATATTGTTAATTATTATACATATTATTTCGGTGGGCTTGTTGCTCACCATTGCTTTCTTCTTTCATCACACAACATCAGATAGACAAGATGAACAGGACCAAGCTCCCAATTCGCGAGCGGATAGGAAACGTTCTGCAGTTTCCTATAGGCGTTGATGTCGCTGTAGCTGAGGTAGGAACTACCAATAGGCTAGGCTTTCAACTTTTGATGTACCAGACTTATGTATATTTATGAATTGTAATAATGGAAAAGAAATGTAAATTTATTCAGAAACCCTTTTGAGGTGAAATGGTTTATAATTGTGGAGTAAAATGACTTATGTTATTTTTGGTATTCATCTCTGAGACTATAACTTGTGGTGTGTGTGTGTGTATATTGTGGGGTCACAGTACGCAGCAGTGGTTGATTGTAAGGTTAAGTATTATTAAGGGAAATGGAACTCGTGACGACCCGAATCCCCGACCCCGGATTTGGGAGTGTTACATCTTGGTTAGGTTTACTTTGTGTATCTTATTACTAAGTCAAAAAGTAGAATAGTGCTTCTTATCTGTTAAGTTCTGATGTTGGTAATCTTATGGATGTACTAAGTGCTGATAAGCCTCACTTATCAGAAGAAAAAGTAAAGAAAAGAAATAAATATCAGGTACTCCTTTGAAATCTAGAGAAAAATGTATGTGGAAGGCAAGACCCAAGTGCATTGCTGGTATTAAGTAATATGCATTAGAAAAGCAAAATAAATTTTTTTTGGTGACTTTTCACATTCTCTGATTACTGGAGAAATACTCTGATAATAGCATAAATTCTGATAAGCAGTTGTGACTCACTTACACTGAGGAGCTCCTGTGAAAAAGAATATCGAAAGATGCATAAAATGAGCACAAAAACAGTTGAGGTGGACTCATGCATGAACTCATTCTATAGTAGACTTTAGAATAATGAAAGATTTGAGCAAAGTTCTTAGTTATGCCTTATTCTAAGATGTACTGAAGTGAATCATACTTTACCTCTTTGTCTGATATTTAGCTTAAAGCACACAGTCACACTCCATATGAATAATGAAAATTACTCTAGTGATCAATGTTGTTTTAGATGAACAGTTTAAGTGTCAGTTGCATAAATTCTGAGGACAAGTTCTGATGATTAAGTTCTGCAGAAACCATATTAGTATTTGTATGAAGAATTACAGAAATAAACATTCACTTTTGAGTATATAAGCCATATTATGATGACCTTTAAATTCTGATAATAAGTCAAGTTCTGATGCTTACGTGGCAGTATTATTTCCTTGATTTATTTTTGGGTCAATACTTGAACGGTTATATTTTATCAGAATATTGCTTTAAGTGAGATAAAGACAGTCATAATTACTTTTTTAGTGGGAACAGTTTTCTTTTTTTTTTGAAAAACTGCATGTGCATAGTAATCATTACTTATTTTCCGTGCCCATTAACTACTGTCTTAACTACTGCATGCTGAAAGGTGTAAGACTGTTCAAATTCGTCTTAACTGCTGTCAAGTGGTGTGTATAAGTAAAAGAGAGAAAAGATTTTAAATCTTTTATCTACTTTTGTATTCTATACTCTCTCTCTTTCTCTTATTTTCTCACATTCTCTGACGGTTTTATATACAAACATTTTATAAAACACCTTTCAGGCATTCTTATTTCTCACTTTTTTTTCAATGGCACCCAAGGATATAATCTTTAATGGAGCAAAGTTCGTCCCCAACAACTACGCTGCCATTCTCACTAAGAGTGAAGCTCCTTCGGAACTTCATTTTATTCAGGATTTCTTATCTCATAGTAAAATTGGGTTCGCTTTGACACAGCCATCCAGTTTATCTCGAACTCAAGTTCTGACGTTCTGGCGTACGGGACTTTATGATGATGGTGGTAAGCATGGGACTCCAAGCATCGTGTTTACAGTAAAGGAGGTTGAGTATATTGTTACTCCTGCAACAGTTCAAAAAGCTCTACACCTACCTGAAAACTGTCAATTCAGTTCTGTTGTGGAGGAGCCCTTGCTACAGCAAATGATGGCTACTCAAGGGTATGAAAAGAGTTGGCTAAGATGGGTCAACTCAAACGCCCATATATTCGAAGGGAATGGAGCTTCTTCTTCGATTGCATCACGAAGATGTTTGCCAACAAGTGCTCAAATTTTGATGTCATTCCTATTCTGACATAACAAAATTGGCTATGCACTCTTAAACCAGTCTCATTTTGATTATGCAAAAACTGTGTTATGTTTTATAGGAGATAGAATGAAAGAGGAATATAGTTTACTTTGCTAGGTTCTGTCAGTTAATTTACAGTTACTGTACATCAGATGAACCACAACCAGCAAGTGAACAAATAGAACCTTTTAGGTTAGCTAAGAGGGCTTTTACTGATCTCTTAACTGCTGACAACAAGAAGGAAGTTTTGAGACCCCTTAGAATTCCTTTATCAGTAAAGCAAGCTCTGGTAAATGCTGATTTTGATACCTATTCATTGCTATATCCTGTTGTCCAACCCACCAACACACAACAGCCATCAGAACCCACCACTAACCAACAACAACAACCACAACCACAACAACCATCAGAATCTACTACTGCCACTCAACAAACACTCACATCAGAACATGTTAACCAACCATCAACACATAATCATGTGAAGCCTTCTTCTTCTAGAGCAAAGAGGACTAAGGCAGTCCCTCAGTCATAGCAGAAAAGAAGGAAGATGATTTTAAGAAATGAGTCTGATGATGATGTACAGGTTCAACCATCAGAACCTGTTGCTGAAGTAGCTGAGAAGGTCTCTTCTCAGACAGCTCAAGAAACTGGGAGTTCTAGGCCCCTAAAAAGGCTTAGAAAGCTAAACTCTGATGATCAAGCTCCTAGAGTCTCTCCATCATCTAAGAGACTTAAAAAGCAAAGAGCAAGGAGGGCTGTAGAAGAATCAATCTCTGAAGAAGGAATGGAAGCAACAGCTGTGGAAGGGGGTCAGGAATCTCTGATCCCACAAGAACCTACTGTAGTTGAATCTCTTCCTAGTGTTGAGCCAGAACTTCATGAAGCTCACAAATCTCCAATCCAAGAGCCAGAGACTTCTCCAATGCCTACACCTCCTGTGTCTCCAATACATTCTCCTATACATGGTGCAAACCCAGGCACAAGTGCTGAAATTGATATCAACAACTTGGATGTGCCTTTGGTCTTGTATCTGGAAGCTCCATCCACTTCACATCTTTCTCAGCACACTACACCAGCAACTGCATTGCTAGATGCTGATGACCATGCAGATGAATCTTCTATTACTTCACATATAATTATTCTATCACAAGATGTTGATACTGAAGATTCTGCAAGTTCTGTTGAAGTAAATGTTGACAATACTGGTGAAGCTGCTACAAATGTAAATTTTGATGTAGCTGGTCCTTCAGGACATGCACCTCTACAAATAATTGATAAAGCTGATTTGATTAAGAAGTTTGTGAGAGAGGATGCACCAGTACCTTGGAGTGAAACCTCCAGAGGAAGAGAATTGATCAAGGAGTGGAACAAAGTTGATTTTGTTCCTACTGCAAATATTCTTGCTGAGCACCTGGCTAAAGCTGATGAGATGCTAATGAATGATGACTTCAAAGCACAGCTCAGAGTTACTGCATTGAGTACCAGGAACCTTTAAGGTCAACACTCAATAACTCAAGCCAAGGTGGACAAACTTCCAGAAACATTGATTAAGCAAGACATGAATGTCACATTGATAAGAAAAGGTTTTTTAAGCCAGCCTTTGACCGCATTAGGTATATAGAGAAGACTCAAGAAAAGCAGCAAGCTCAACTATCTGATACTTTAAAGAATCAAGCTGCTCAACAAATCCAACTCAATGAAATCCAAAACTCTGTGGAATTGCTTGTCTCCCTGCTTCTACCAGATGATGCCAAAAAGGGGGAGAAAGTGATTAAGTCCAAATACAAAACTGATCAACCACTGAAGGGTAAGGATGATGATAATGAAGACCAGGGAAACTCTGAAAGGAGTAGAGGTCTAAGTCAAGGCAAGGGTTCCTTATCAAGCAAAGCCAGAACTACAAGTCAAAGAACAGTTCTGATACTGGTAAAAGGATAAGTTCTTAAGAACAAAATCTGAAACTTGATGAAGAGATCTCCAAAAGGTTGTTCCTAAAGGATAATCCAGGCATGGATTTTGAAAGCCTGAAGGAAGAAGAGATCAGACTGAAAGCTGAAAATGACAAATCTAAGTCAAAGTCTAAAGCTCAAGTTACAGCAAAGAAACCACTTAAGCCTAAGGGCATTGTGATAAAAGAGAGGACAAATACTGAGGCATTTAAGGCCAAGTCCAAATCACAGGTGGAAGTTGATCCTAGATTCAAGGGTAAGGCAAAAGTTGATGAACCTGTAAAGATATACATGCCAACCATGGATATGGAAGTAAATGCTGATGAAGATACAACTTTGATTTTGAAGGAGGAAAAAGAATATTCAAGCAACCTCTGTCAGAGCTCAAGTTGTCTTGACATCAGAAGAAAAGGAAACCTCTGACATTGCTCATGTTAAACCTTCAACAGTTCTACTACCTGGATTCACTAAAGCTCAATAATCTGATCAACTTATGAAGACTTCAACAAATGTTTTCAAGGGTAGATTGCTCCAAGGGAAGGATGCTAGAGATAAAACAGGACTGGGTAATGCTGATGAGAAAAGAGTAAACAAACTCTACCTCAGATCCTACATCTCTTTCTGAACCAGGAGTAGGGACAACTCCAGAAAGACTAAATCAATTAGAATCTGTACATATGGTTTACAATTCCAAGCTGAAAGAAGACATAATGCTTTATATTATGATAGATGGAAGAGTATTCCAGATAAGAAAGGATGCAATTCGGTTGAAGTATTATGAAGAACTGCAACATGTTTTATTTTTACTTCAAGTGAAGAACAGGTCAATAGATGGTGCTGCCAGTTACTTAAAATCTGATATTCAAAGGCAGAAGAAACTTTACTCTGTAAAGTCTGACAGACCATACTATCCAAAGTACAGAGCTCACAATGGTGAATTAGTTGAGATGAAGCCTAATACCGCCAAGATCACTACTTTTCTGGGTATTAAGGGTGTTGAATTTAATCTGGAGTCTGACAAAGCTTATCTAATCAGACTAGATCAGGAAATAAGGATAGCAAAGATTAATGATCTCAGGGCTGCTATCTTTCAGACGAGAAGACACAATTGAACTTAAAGATGGTAAAAGGAGGATGATAAATGAACTTGAATATGCTGAGAGAACTCTTCTGAAGAACTATCGCAGAACAACTCCTGACATTCAAGAGATGAAACACTGAAGCCAAGTCAAGGACTACAACTGTTAAATTTTGAAGGATATACAGGCTAAAGCTGATATCAGACTTTAAGGATGGTAAAAGCTACAAGGACTGTGAGTTGTAGTTATCTAGTCAAATTCTCATATGCATTTGTACTTAATGTTTTTGACATCATCAAATATCTATTGAACTTGTATATTATGCTAATTTACAAGTTGGGGGAGATTGTTAGATATATTTGTGATGTCCTATCTAATAATAATTTGTGTTTAGTTTTCAGATCTTGACTAACAGGACAAATCAGGACTTAACTAGAAATCAGTACTTATACTGAAGTCAGAACTTAAGATATCAGAACTTAAGTTATCGGAACTTAAGTTATCAGAAGATATTCATCAAGAGATAATATCATGACTTAAGAAGACTTTCAGATAAGGAAGGCGGATGATTGAAAGGAAAGAAGATTAAGACTAACACAAGAAGAGGTATGCATGGAGAAGAATTCTATGAAGAATAAGACTTGGAGGAAAAGATAACTAATTGATATATTTTAGGATGCAGAATTATATTCGATATCAATTAGAAGATTATCTTGTAACTATGTGGTATATAAACACAACATAGGGTTTACACTAGAAGTGTTATCATAATCGAGAATATTATTCATTGTAACCCTAGCAGCTCTCATGATATTTGTTCATCACTGAGAGAGAACGGTTCCATTGCAATACTGTTTTATTAATAAGATTATTCTTTGTTATATACGTGTGTTCTTAATTTAATTTGATTGTACTATACAATGTATTCAACCCCCTTCTATAGTGTGTGTGACCTAACATCGCGGTATATCATAAACTCTCCCTTTCCATCGGGAAGAGCAAGCACTGGTGCTGATACCAGCCTCCTTTTTAGTTCCTGAAAGCTTTCCTCACATTTCTCTGTCCATAACGAACTTTTCTGTCTTCCGGGTAAGTCTAGTTAGTGGACCGGCTATCTTAGCAAAATCTTGCACGAATCTTCGGTAATATCCTGCTAAACCCACAAAATTCCTAACCTCTGTTGGGGTAGTTGGTCTTTCCCAGTTGGATACCACCTCTATTTTGGCAGGGTCTGAAAGAGATATGTCCTAAGTCCAATCATGTATGAGGATTTAGGAATAACTTTTATGTAATATGTTTTGATTTCATTGATATTAATAAAAGACTTGTTTTGTTTTTATTGCGGGCTCTATCTATTTAAATGTTTAAATAAGATATACCACAGTTTAGAGTAAAGCTTTTTATGGATTGTGATGAGATCATAATAATGAGACCTAAAAGATGATAACACTAATCTTAAATAGTTTTCTGGTCGTAGGATTACTAAATGGTAATTAATAATCCGCAAAGATCGGTACATACTATGCTTGCTTCATTATGAAAGATGTCTGTTCTCATAGACATTTGTGTGGTGACACTATAGCTAGTATGTAGGTGCTTATTATAGAATAAGTTCATTGAACATGACTCACACAGCTGAACAACTGATGGAGTTCACTCACGTGTCAGCAGTTGTTCACATAGTGATAATTGTACAAGTATCCTTAGACTTGAGGTCATCATAGTCATCTTGTGTACACTGAACTATGCTTTGGTTTAGTTCTTAGTCTCAAGGGACAATTATAAGGGCTCTACTAGGTATAGGAATTTATACACGAAGATAGTGTATGATCAATAAAGGATCTACCCCTTCCAGTGTAGGAAGAGAATGTTCAATGCTGATCCACTTATGTTAGTTCAGGAATCTCTGGCCAGAGTGAATGAAATTAGAAAGGAGTTTCTAATTTATATTAAATAGAACTAAGCATAGTGAATGGGAAAGGAAGTGATTAAATAAGATAGGCTTGACACAAGTTTCATGCCTTGTATTTAATCGTGACATTGCAGGGTAGAAGGAATTAATTGTACGGTAACTACTCACTGAATAGGTTCTTGGTATTCTAAGCAGTGAATTCGTATTATCCGAATAGTCGCGATATGCTGAGAAGTATCCCTCACGATGTAGAATAAATATGATTAATTAATTAATCATATTTAATGAATTAGAGAATTTATATAAATAATGATAAAATAGTTTTATTATTATTTATTTCTACTACCGGCTTAATATTGAACCTACAGGGTCACACCATAAAAGAGAATGATTTAATGGTGGAGAAATTAATTAATAATGGTTGATAATTATTTATTTATGAAATAAATAATTAATTGGAAAATTTAATAATTGATTAAATGAGATTTAATTGATTATAAATTAATTAAGAAAAAGTTCTTAATATTATTAATTAAGAATTTAATTTTGGAATTTAAATCAAGTGAGAGAATTATTTCTAAAGTGTTTAGAAAAAGGATTAATAATTAAAAGGTGTTTTAATTATTAGTGAGAATAATAAAGGGTTAATAATAATAATATTTTATGGGAAAATTTTCAGCATAAAATTTTGCCTATAAATATACTATTATAGACCCTATTTTTGCCTCAACCAAAAAGATTTACAAAATCCTAATTCTCTCCATCTCCTCCTCCTTCATTACATCGTTTTCTTCGTGGATACCGGTGGAGTGTTTTACACTTGAGCAGCAGCTGCTAAGGATCTCCGTTCATCATTTTTGGATCGCCATTAAAGACCTCCATCTTTCCATTAACGTAAAGCTTCTTAAGGTAAACATACTGAACTACGAATTAAATATTATTTTTCGCATGGATCCTGCGGAGGGTATGTTTTTTTTAAGATTATATTTACGTTTTCGTTGCGTTTATGTGCTAAAACCCTTCAATGGCATCAGAGCTACTTGCAAAAAGTTTTTAATTCGTTTATGTGTTTAACTGTTTTCGATATATGGGCATGTACGTGATTCGCCATGATTTGATGTTGATATAATATGCTTATATATGTATGGTTTTGAATATATGATATTCATGTGAGTTGTATAATTATAAGATGATTATGTAATCTGTATATATACTATTATATACATGATTTATATTTGTTCTAATTATGAGAATCATATTAGATACGGATTCTGAATTGGCTGCTGCAGATTTGCTGAAATCTGGGTCTGGTGTCCGATTTACGTGAACGAATACCATATTCCATAGGTAAACGAGCATATGAACAAAACTGATAGCTTTAGCTATCAACGACTCGTCTGTATGGCGTTTGACGTCATTTACTGCCCGTAAACAGTGATTCTTATGTTTCTGATTTGATTCTGATTTTTCTGATTTTTGTCATATTTTCTTTTTATTATTAGATCATGGATAATATGATATGTTAAGATCATATTATATGTTTTAATATGTTTTTATGTGTTGTATGAGCATGGTGGATGGTTATGGCCTTTCGACCTTAGTGTAATGATTTTGGTTTTGGTTTTAAATACGACTTGCATGTCGTCAATCTTTGTAATCATAAATCTCGAATGTAACTCGAGTTATTCTTGTAAATTCATTAGATTAGTTTTAATTTCAATCATGTAATGTAATTGAAGACTCAAGAAGGCTATCCAATGGAGGTGATACAAAGAAGAAGACGAGTCATACAAGAAGTCTAAACAGAGAAGAAGACTTATGTAATAAGTAGTTGTATTTATTTCCATCACCATATTAGATTGAACGTGATCTTTATCATGAGCTTGATTAAGATCACATAGGATGGGGCCATAACCAAACACATTTACTTTATTGCACTTTACATTTACTTGTTTATTTAATTTTATATATGAGATATATGCCTATGTTTACCATGCAATGATAGATTTAGGTGAACTTAAATCAATATAATGCGTGCTCTAGAAAATCTAGAATAGGAATCCTTTCTTGCCTTAACAATAAATATTATGAATACGATCATGAGATTCTTGTGTTTATGAAACACGTAATTGAATATGAATTTTCAATATTGAGAGAAATGATGATTCTGTCAACAACAGATTTCTATCTGTAAGAAAGGGTTATTAAGTGACGCCTCTTGACAATGCTCCACCCGATCTGGGAATCATCTGATTATCGATTATTGATTTGAAATATTTAATTTAAAAGGAAGAATCTCTTTATAATATGATTATGATTGTAACATAATATAATCCCTCTAAAATTAAATAATATCAAGTAGTAATTGGCCAATGACACAACGGGCTTGTGTCGGTCATAGCCTTCCAACATGGTAGAAAGTGGTTCTTATTTTTAAATCATTGTCGTTTCGTGCTACAGCTGAGGGCTTTGATTTATAAATAAGAAATACTTGTCTATTACATAGAGATGTGTACATTGAATTAGAATCTAAAGGTCGGTACGTGCTACAGCCGTGGGCCGTTGGAAACTGATTCAATTATACGAAATGTTGGGTTAGACTTGACTTAGAATATTGAGTTTGTCGTGCCACAGTCGTGACTCAATTATTCAAGAGGCTAAACTTATATTATGGAATAACATAAGATGTAATTGACAAAAGTTGTCTGCCTATTGAACATCACATGACATTTCGTGCCACAGCCGAGGTTGTGTGATAAAATGTAGGATCCCTATTTCCACTAGCATTATGAATGCTTAATTTTCACTTAGGGGTTGAAAAAATTAGATAAAATAGTGGGGGACACTTATGAATAAAGACCCGATTCATATAGTGTTTTGAAATGAAATTGAATATTTGCTAAGTGTTGTTATGTGTTTATCATTTACAGATTTACTATATTCGTCATGTCTTCTGCACTATCACTCCGGAGCATACTAGATGCTCACAAGTTGACTGGTCCTAATTTAGCTGTTTGTTTTCACTGTAACAAGTTGGGGCACTGGAAGAGGAACTGCAAGGTTTACCTTGCAGAATTGAAGAAGAAGAAGGGTAGTAAGACTACCGCTTCTGATTTAGGCATGTTCATGATCGAAGATAAAATGTCACTAGGTCAAATTTCTACTTGGGTATTAGATACCGCCTGTGGTTCTCATATTTGCAATTCGTTGCAAGGACTAAAGGGAAGTAGGACTCTTGAAAAAGATGAGGCGATTCTACGTATGGGCAATGAAGCAAGGGTTGCGGCCATATCTGTAGGATCATTTAGTTTACATATGCCTACGAGCAAGACTATTATTTTGAATAATTGTTATTACGTTCCCTCTATTGTGAGGAATATTTTTTATATTCCTATGTTGGATGTGGATGGTTTTTCGTTTATTATTAAGAATAATGAATGTTCTATCCTTAGAGATAATGTTCTTTTTGGACGTTGCATTTTAAATAATGGTCTGTATGTATGTGACATAGAGCATGATTTACTTCAGATTGAACAAACTAATAAAAGAAAATGAGATGATGAAAATCTAACCTATTTATGGCAATGTAGGCTAGGTCATATTAGTGAAAATAGACTGCGGACATTGCATAAGGAAGGGTTACTTGACCCCTTTGATTTTGAATCATATCCTACATGCGAGTCTTGTCTATTGGGTAAAATGACCAAATCTCCATTTAGTGGACATGGAGAGAGGGCTGCAAATTTTCTAGGATTGGTACACACAGATGTATATGGACCAATGTCTACGCAAGCCATAGGTGGATTTTCGTACTTCATTACTTTTATAAATGATAGATCTAGATTCAGATATGTGTATTTGATGAAACATAAGTCTGAAGCCTTTGAAAAGTTCAAAGAATATAAAAATAAAGTGGAGAAACAAACCAAACACATTATTATAACTCTTCGATCAGATTGAGGTGGTGAATACTTGAATGGAGAGTTTCTAGATTATCTCAAAGAAAATGGTATAGTCTCCCAGTGGACTTCTCCATATACTCCACAGTTAAATGGGGTATCTGAAAGGAGAAATCGAACTTTGTTAGACATGGTTCGGTCCATGATGAGCTATGCGAATCTTCCAGTATTCCTCTGGGGTTTTGCATTGGAAACCTCAGCATATTTACTGAATAAGGTGCCTTCCAAATCTGTTCCTCGAACACCATATGAGATATGGAAAGAAAGGAAACTGAGTCTTAAACACGTTAAGATTTGGGGATGTCCAGCTTATGTCAAGAAAGTTGACCCAAATAAGCTGGAATCTCGATCCGTAAAATGTAATTTTGTGGGATATCCTAAAGAGACTTTGGGGTATTACTTTTACACCGATCATCGGGTGTTTGTCTCCAGACATGCTACCTTCTTAGAAAAGGAGTTTATCCTTGAAGGAAAAAGTGGGAGCAAAATTGAACTTGATGAAGTTCAAGAAGCACAAACTACTACGAATCAAGTGGAAACACCTGTTCAGACTGAACAACCTTCTGTGGAACAGCCCATTCGTAGGACAGGGAGAGTGTCTCGCCAACCTGAGAGGTATTATGGCCTTGTCATTGAGAATGACAATGAGTTGTCAATCATTGATGATGACGACCCTGTGACCTATAATGAGGCTATGAGTAGTGTTGACTCAGAGAAATGGCATAGTACCATGAAATCCGAAATGGAATCTATGTATACCAACCAAGTATGGACTCTGGTTGAGGCACCTGAAGGTGTTAAGCCTATTGGGTGCAAGTGGGTATACAAAAGAAAGATTGGAGCATATGGCCAGGTGGAGACCTATAAGGCTAGGCTCATGGAAAAAGGATTCAAACAAAGGCAAGGGATTGACTTTGATGAAACTTTTTCGCCTGTAGCCCTGTTAAAATCAATTCGGATTTTGCTTGCGACTGCTGCTTACTACGACTATGAGATCTGGCAAATGGACGTGAAAATGGCCTTCCTCAATGGGGAACTTGAGGAGGAAGTGTATATGACACAGCCAGGGTTTTCTTTCCAAGGGAAATGAACACCTAGTGTGTAAGCTACTGTGAACCATATATGGTTTAAGGCAAGCTTCTCGTAGATGGAACATCCGTTTTGATGAGACAATCAAAAAGTTTGGTTTTATCAAAAAAATAGATGAACCATGTGTCTACAAGAAGGTTAGTGGGAGTGTGGTAACATTTCTTGTATTGTATGTGGATGAAATACTTCTTATAGGAAATGATATACCGATGCTACAATCAGTCAAAGTATGGCTATCAAAGAACTTCACCATGAAGGACTTGGGAGAAGCATCCTACATTCTCGGTATGAAGATCTATAGAGATAGATCTAGAAGAATGATAGGTCTTACCCAGGGTACATACATCCAGAAAGTGCTTAAAAGGTTTAGCATGGAAAACTCCAAAAGAGGTCTCATACTGATAAGCCATGGAGTGTCCCTTTCCGAAAAAATGTCTCCTAAGACACCTGAGGAAAGAGAGCTTATGAGTAAGATTCCTTATACTTCAGCAATAGGATCTATCATGTACGCGATGTTGTGTACAAGGCTTGATGTTGCTTATTCAATTAGTGTGATGAGCAGATATCAGTCCAATCCAGGTGAAGACCACTGGAAAGCAGTAAAAAACATCCTTAAGTACTTGCGAAGGACTCAGGACATTTTTCTTGTTTTTGGTGGTGAATCTGAGTTGAAAATAGAGGAGATGTCAACGTCGAGAGAGTTGACACACATAATAACGTAGCAGACCCACTCACAAAGCCATTTTCTCAGAGTCACTTTGATCGTTATAAAGACAAGATGGGTATTAGATACCAGAGTGATTGGCTTTAGTACAAGTGGGAGATTGAAAGAGATATGTCCTAAGTCCAATCATGTATGAGGATTTAGGAATAACTTTTATGTAATCTGTTTTGATTTCATTGATATTAATAAAAGACTTGTTTTGTTTATATTACGGGCTCTATCTATTTAAATGTTTAAATAAGATATACCACAGTTTAGAGTAAAGCTTTTTATGGATTATGATGGGATCATAATAATGAGACCTAAAAGATGATAACTCTAAACATAAATAGTTCATGGTCATAGGATTACTAACTGGTAATTAATAATCCGCAAAGATCGGTACATACTATGCTTGCTTCATTATGAAGGATGTCTGTTCTCATAGATATTTGTGTGGTGACACTATAGCTAGTATGTAGGTGCTTATTATAGAATAAGTTCACTGAACATGACTCACACAGCTGAACAACTGATGGAGTTCACTCATGTGTCAGCAGTTGTTCACATAGTGATAGTTGTACAAGTATCCTTAGACTTGAGGTCATCATAGTCATCTTGTGTACACTAAACTATGCTTTGGTTTAGTTCTTAGTCTCAAGGGACAATTATAAGGGCTCTACTGGGTATAGGAATTTGTACACGAAGATAGTGTATGATCAATAAAGGATCTACCCCTTCCAGTGTAGGAAGAGAATGTTCAATGCTGATCCACTTATGTTAGTTCAGGAATCTCTAGCCAGAGTGAATGAAATTAGAAAGGAGTTTCTAATTTACATTAAATAGAACTAAGCATAGTGAATGGGAAATCAAGTGATTAAATAAGATAGGCTTGACACAAGTTCCATGCCTTGTATTTAATCGTGACATTGCAGGGTAGAAGGAATTAATTGTACGGTAACTACTCACTGAATAGGTTCTTCGTATTCTAAGCAGTGAATTCATATTATCCGAATAGTCGCGATATGCTGAGAAGTATCCCTCACGATGTAGAATAAATATGATTAATTAATTAATCATATTTAATGAATTAGAGAATTTATATAAATAATGATAAAATAGTTTTATTATTATTTATTTCTACTATCGGCTTAATATTGAACCTACAGGGTCACACCATAAAAGAGAATGATTTAATGGTGGAGAAATTAATTAATAATGGCTGATAATTATTTATTTATGAAATAAATAATTAATTGGAAAATTTAATAATTGATTAAATGAGATTTAATTGATTATAAATTAATTTAGAAAAAATTCTTAATATTATTAATTAAGAATTTAATTTTTGGAAATTAAATCAAGTGAGAGAATTATTTCTAAAGTGTTTAGAAAAATGATTAATAATTAAAAGGTGTTTTAATTATTAGTGAGAATAATAAAGGGTTAATAATATTAATATTTTATGGGAAAATTTGCAGCTAAAAATTTTGCCTATAAATATACTATTATGGACCCTATTTTTGCCTCAACAAAAAAGATTTACAAAACCCTAATTCTCTCCATCTCCTCATCCTTCATTACATCATTTTCTTGGTGGATACCGGTGGAGTGCTTCACACTTGAGGAGCAGCTGCTAAGGATCTCCGTTCATCATTTTTGGATCGCCATTAAAGATCTCCATCTTTCCATTAACGTAAAGCTTCTTAATGTAAACATACTGAATTACGAATTAAATATTATTTTTCGCATGGATCTTGCGGAGGGTTTCATTTTTTTTTTAAGATTTAAATTTACGTTTTCGTTGCGTTTATGTGCTAAAAACCCTTCAGGGTCAACTAAAACTCTTTTGTTACTCAACACATGTCCTAAAAACTGAACTTCTCTTAACCAAAACTCGCACTTCGAGAACTTGGCATACAATTTCTCATTCCTCAAGATTTCTAAGACTATTCTCAAATGTTCTGCATGTTCTGGCTCTGTCTTTGAGTATATCAGAATATCATCTATAAAAACTATCACGCATATATCTAGGTACTTTTTGAACACTCTGTTCATCAAATCCATAAAGGTTGCGGGTGCATTGGTTAGCCCAAACGACATGACTAAGAACTCATAGTGCCCATACCTAGTGCGAAAAGCAGCCTTCGGTATATTCTCAGGTTTGATTTTTAATTGTGATATCCTGTTCTAAAATCTATTTTGGAAAAATGTACAGCTCCTTTGAGTTGGTCGAATAGGTCATCAATCCTAGGGAGATGGTACCTATTCTTAATAGTCAACTTATTCAATTCTTGATAGTCTATGTATAATCTCATACTGCCGTCCTTTTTTTTTACGAATAGTACTGGCTCTCCCCATGGCAACACACTGGGTCTTATCATCCCATTATCTAATAACTCTTGCAGTTGAGAAGCTAGTTTCTTCATCTCAACTGGGGCTAGCTTATACGGGGCTTTGGATATTGGTGCCGTTCCTGGTGCTAATTCTATAGCAAATTATATTTCCCTGTCAGGTGGCAACCCTGGTAAGTTCTCTGGAAACATATCCTCGAATTCGTTCACTATGGGGAATCCAGTGTCGGGCAATCCTTCCTCATGTGTCCTACTTTCCTATATTGGGAACACGCCACATTGGGTCGGGTGTAGTTGTTGGCAAGGTGTCCGATTTGGTCACACCTGTAACATTTTAGAGGGGCTCTCGCCTGGGTACACACTCCAAGGTGTCTTCTCCCACATGTCTGAAATTCAGGTATCGGGGCATGGGGTTGGCTATGGAACGTTGCCCTAGATTGTCCGCTGCCCTGACCAACACTCTCACTCGGGGCCTTTCTGAATCTGGGGCCTCGTGCAGGTTGGGACACCACTCCCCTGACGAACCTTCTTGGAAGGCTCATGTTCCCAGTTCCTACTCCTCCTCCTCCTCCTTGGCTTCCTATCTTCCTCTTCCTATTTTCCTTTTCCTTTACACTTTGCTCGCTGCCAGCTTCAACAATTGAGGCATTCTGCACTAAGGTGGCATAGTCTGTCAGTTCTAACACCGCCACTCGGTTTTGGATCCACTGTTTCAGACCAAGCTGAAACCTTCGCGCTTTATTTTCTTCAGTATTCATAAACTCAGGCACAAATCTTGACAACTCAGTAAACTTGGCCTCATATTCTGCCACAGTCATCTTATCCTATTTCAACTCCAGAAATTGAATCTCCATCTGGGTCTCCATAAACCTAGGGAAATACTTGTCTAAGAACAGTCAGGTAAATCTATCCCATGTGATCACAACATCATTCTCTAGGTTTCGTTTGGACTCCCACAAGTAGTTAGCTTCTCCTTTCAGCATCTAAGAAGTAAAAATGGTCTTGTGTCGTTCCTCTATACCTAGTATCTTGAAGGACTTTTCTATCTCTTTGAGCCAGGCCCGTGCTTCAACGGGGTCAGCAGATCCTAGAAACTCTAGGGGTTTGTGTAAAGCATAATGTAATGTAACATGTAAACGAGGATTTATAACTCAACATGAAAATAAAAACAGATAAACATTATTAAACTGTGAAGTACAGGAACCCTTCAGATGAAGACAGGATAAACACAAAGAACCAAATGATGTGATTGATTCATTAAGTCCTCCTACAGATCATGGGAAGAAGTTTATTGTTATGTTCAAGCAGTCATGAAGAATAAGACATCAAGGGGCTTTAAATATCAGTTGCATATATTGACTTCAAGTGTTACAGATCAAGGGTTCAGTGAGAGAAGCAATGGATAAATATCAGTATGTATCAACTCAGAATCACAAGACAAATTGAATAAGGATCCTCTCAGTGCTAGTTGTTTGTGAACCAGACCAGTGCACCAAACATCAGCATTCAAGGAAGTATTTTAATTCAATTAACAGAAGAAAAATGATTGATACATTGAAGAATGGTTTGACACATAGCCAATATATTCTAAGTAAAGACAGCTCTCTCTACATGTCGCCATAGGAAATGTAACCACAAAGAAATGGCACTAAGGCACCCCTGTCGCCACAGGAGATGTAACCACAGAGAAATGGCTCTAAGGCAACTCTGTCACCACAGAAGCTCCTGTCGCCACAGAGGTGTTGGAACAATTGCTCAAGGCAATTGTTGCCATAGAGGCTGTCGTCACAGAAGAGCAATTATCGCCATAGAGCCTGTCGCCACAAAGGTTGTCACCACAGAGAATTACAAGACAACTCTGTCGCCACAGAGCTGTCGCCACAGAGGATGCACAGAGGAAACTTGTCGCCACAAATATGTCGCCATAGATGTGTTGTTCACTGATTTAATGTACAGCAAAGTTAAATGATTTGTGTGGACAATAATTGGCCAGCTGTCCATTTAATTTTAAAAGACTATAAAGCAACAATTGAATGTAATTCAATTCAGTTGGTTATCTTCTTCAGCAAACACAGAAAGTTTACGAGAGCTCCATTAAAGCTTCACATTTATTATCCTTTTAAACAGAATGTTATGCTGCTGAATTTATTGTAGCTAATCAATTCTTTGATTAGATTGTAACAACCTCAAGGTTTATATTAATAAAACAATATATTCCTCGAATTGTTTTGTGTTATTTTTGATTCCGTACTTTTAACGAAGAACTTGAAATGTATCGAAAAAGATTGTAGGTATCATATTCAACCCCCCTTCTACGATACTTTGGGACTAACAATTGGTATCAGAGCATGTTGATTGATATACAAATCAAGATCCGGAGAAAGAAACAAGTTCTTGAAAAACAAATTCTTGAATTTTTAATTTTCATAAATTCTCATTTCTTGAAATTTTTTGAATTTTAAATAATTTAATTCTGCCAAGAAAATGATTATCCAAAGAATTGGAAGCATAAAGGTTCCTCCATTTGATAGAGATAATTACAACCTATGGAAGAAAAAGATGATGTCGTTTATGAAAGCTTCGAATCCACTTTATATTGGGATACTACTGAATGGACCTTATGTTCCGATGGAAGTAATTGATGAATCCACAACTGCAACTGGTGTAAGAATTCCTTCCACATCTACTCCCAGGGATCCATCTAAATATACGGAAACCGATAAGGAGTTGATAAATCTGGACACAAGCCTTCAACTCATAATTGTGGAATTGACCGATAATGATATGAGCCATCAACTTCTAGGAAGTAATATTGCAAAAGATATGTGGGAGACCATTGAGCTTTTGATGGAAGGAACAGAGGAAGTCAAAGAAAACAGGATGGATATTCTGATGACTCAGTATGAGGCATTCAAACTTTAACCCGGAGAAGCTCTGTCTTCACTCTTTGAGAGATATACAAGACTGTTAAGTGAATTAAAGCTGCAAGGGAAAGTCTACCCCATACGAGAGTCTAACAGAAAGTTTATGCTGACGCTCCCAGTTCACCTGGAACAAAAGAACACATCAATCAGGGAAAGATCAGATTTTATCACTATGTCCCTGGATGTGATCTATGGTAAGTTAAGAACACATGAGCTGGAGCAAGAGCAAAGAGCCATTATCTATGGACCTAGTTCTGTTGACAGTAAGAGTATGGCACTTGCAAAAACCACTGCACTTGTAGTTCGTGAACCAGAATCTCAAGAAAACAAGGTTGCACCCTCCTCAACAATTAAAGAAATTATCGTAGCTGAAATTACTCATGGTGAGCCAGAAGATGTAAGTCAGTTCTATACTCAAGAGGAACTTGAACAGTTGGAAGACAAATCTATGGCATACATGGCTGCAAAATTTAGTCATGTTAGATTCAGAAGAAAGCCCAACTACAAACCAAGGGGTTCATCGGGGAGATTTCAGAAAGGAAGCTACTTGTCAGGGTCAAGCTCCAGAGGAGGTTACAAGTCAAGCTGGGTTGACAAGAGCAAAACCAGATGCTACAACTATAATGAGTTAGGGCACTTTGCATCTGATTACAGAAAGCCCAAGGCAGCTAAATCAAATGATTCTTATGAAAAGAAGGAAACTTATGAAGATCTGAAAAGGAAGAATGAGAAGCTGAAACAGAAGCTAAATTCTTATGTGGTAAAGGAAAAAGGCAGAGCCTACATCGCTGAAGGAAAAAAGCTGGGATGATACTGATTCGGATGAAGAGGAAGAGCATGTAAATCTGGCTCTCATGGCAGACTCTACAGAGGAATCACCACGATCATCTCAGGTTCCTGAACTTACCACTATAGAAATGTCTGTATCTGAATACAAATCTACTGTGCATGAACTTACTTTAGAATTGTATAATGTTCATACGAGCATGCTTGCATATAAAATGGAAAATGATAAGTTAGTTCTTAAATCTGAGAGTTTAACCTCTAGGAATGAAGAACTAGAATTACTTGTAGTTGGACTAGAAGACCTTAAGCAAAAGAATGAGTATCTAGAAAATAAGGTTAAGTGCAATGCAGATATAGAGGCCATTCTTAGAACCCAAATTGCTGACTTAGAAAAGAAGTTACAGGTGTTTAAGAATGCAGCTCTAACTCAGAAGGAGATAATAGATAGTCAAAAATTTAAATCTAAGACTTCAATAGGATTTGACTATTCTAAGCTGAACAGTAAGAAACATAGTGGTACATCAGAGAAAACATGTTTGTCTCAGAAAAGGTTCCATATGTTATTAAGGATGCCGTATCTCCGCTATTCACTGAGTCTGTTTCAGAACCTTTAGATGAAGTAAGTTTGTTGATCAATGAGGAATTGATTGCTGAAGATAGAGAGAAGATAGAGGAATCCCCTAAGACTCCTAAGGCTCCAGCTACGAAAGCTAAATCCATAGCTGACCTAGGTACTAAGGTGGATAGAAAGGAACCTGAAACTCTTAAGAAACCAGAACCTATAGTCAACTCTAAGACTAATGAAAGTGTTAAGGTTAAGACTAAGAAGAACAGGAATGGCAAGGTAGGTGTTAATAAGAAATCTGATTTTGCATCTCCCTCATCTGCATCTAGGAAGCTTTGTAATAATTACAATTTTGCTGCACATCTTACACATGCATGCACTAAGGTAAAGTAGAATCTATTGCAACTTCCAGTATTCCTGCCATGCCTAACATGCCTAGTTTTCATGAACCTTGTGGTATAGTTGGATGTATGCCATGTGCAATTGTTACTATGTCTGATTATTTTAAAGCTTTTCATGCAACTGCTAGCACTTGCATCAACACTAAGACAAGCATGAATAATAAGCACACACAAGACAAGACTGTTACTCCTATTTTTAAGTCTGACAACTCTGTTGAGACTAACACTGAGAATGAGCCAGCCAAAGTGAAAGTTAAGCCTGTTAAGGTTTCAATTATTGATTTTGTTTCTACTCCTAAACCTTCAGGACCCAATAAAGCTTGGGTACCAAAGTCTTCTTAATCAATCTGTGTTTGCAGGGTAAGGTAAGAAAAGAAAAGATCATGTGGATTCTGGACAGTGGGTGTTCTAGGCACATGACAGGAGAAAAATCCCTGCTCATAGGTGTGGTTGAGAAAGTTGGCCCTATAGTTACCTTTGGAGATGACAGCAAAGGATTTACTAAGGGATATGGTAATTTGAAAATTGGCAATGTCATCATTGAGAACATCTCTCTTATGGAAGGATTAAAGCATAATCTTCTGAGCATAAGTCAGTTTTGTGACAGGGGATACAATGTTGATTTCAGAACAGAAAGATGTTTGATCTCTCACAGGAAAGATGAGAAGCTTGTTTTACAGGGAGTAAGGAAAGGTAATCTGTACATAGCTGACTTGAAGTCTACCTGTGATGGAGTGAGCAGATGTTTCTACAGCAAAGCTTCATCAGAACTAAGTTGGCTATGGCACAAGAAGCTCTCACACTTGAACTTCAAAACAATGAACTCTCTGATCAAGAGAGAACTAGTGAGAGGACTACCACAGATTGAATTATGTCAAGAAGGACTCTGTGAAGCATGTGAAAAAGGGAAATCAAAGAAAGCATCGCACAGAAGCAAGGAAATGACAAGTATAAATGAACCTCTTCAGTTGATTCACATGGATTTATTTGGTCTAGTGAACGTATTGTCACTATCAAGGAAAAGATATTCTTTAGTAATGGTCGATGATTTCTCCAAGTACACATGGGTGTTGTTCTTATAATCCAAGAATGAAGCACCTCAGCTGATAGTGGATCATATAAAGAAGATTGAGATGGAAGAGAAATAACCTGTTAGAAAGATCAGATCAGATAATGGGACAGAATTCAAGAATGCATTTCTAAATGAATTTTGTACGGAGAAAGGTATTTCGAGACAGTACTCAGCCCCAAGGACTCCACAACAAAACGGGGTAGTAGAAAGGAAGAATCATACCTTGGTTGAAGCAGCAAGGACTATGCTAAGTGAATCAAGACTTTCTACCTACTTATGGGCTGAAGCTGTCAATACAGCGTGTTACACTCAAAATCGTACCCTGATTAACAAAGATCATGACAAGACTCCTTATGAGATTATGGCTAAAAAGAAACCAACACTGAAATACTTTCATGTGTTTGGTGCCAAATGCTTTGTGCTAAAGGAAGGAAATGAACATCTAGGAAAGTTTGATGCTAAAGCAGAAGAAGGCATATTTCTTGGCTACTGTCTGGAATCTAAAACTTATAGGGTTTATGTGATTTCTGATCAGAAGGTGATTGAAAGCCTTAATGTAACATTCAACGACACCAAGTTGGCAAGCCTGTAGAGAGAAGAGGATTATGAATCTATGGAATTTGAGAATCTATCAGATGATCCTTTGGATATAATAGAACCAGAGATTGCTAGAATTGTGCCTGTAGTTCAGGGCAATGCTAATTCAGGATCAAGTGGTGATAATGGTGGAAATAATGATCATGATAATCATTAAGGAACTCCATCAAGAACCACTACAAACAGATCAGAATCATCCAGTCATGGTGACAGCAACTCAGGGGGAGCAGGAGGAGGATCTACAGTTCACACTCAACATCAGGCTGAACAAGAAGAAACATCAAGATCATATCTACCTCGTCAAAGGGTTTGGAACAGAGACCATCCCTTTGAATTGATCATTGGTGATCCTGACACAGGAGTGAGAACAAGACATGCCACTCAGAATGAATGTCACTTTTCAGGGTTTCTTTTAGAAATGGAACCTAAGAAAGTGGACGAGGCACTGGAAGATCCAGATTGGGTTATTGCTATGCAAGAAGAACTCAATCAGTTTGAGAGGCAGAAAGTATGGAAGCTGGTACCCCGACCAAAGAACAAGTCAGTGATAGGCACTAAATGGGTATTCAGGAACAAGCTAGATGAAGATGGCATTGTAACGGAGAACAAAGCCAGACTGGTAGCTAAAGGTTACTCTCAAGAAGAGGGTATAGATTATGATGAAACTTATGCACAAGTAGCTAGACTTGAGGCAATCAGGATGTTTCTGGCATTCGCAGCACATTCAGAATTCAAAGTTTATCAAATGGACGTGAAGAGTGCATTCCTGAATGGAGAGCTAGAAGAAGAAGTGTATGTGGAACAACCACTTGGTTTTGAAGATCCAAATCTGGCTGATTTTGTATTCTTTCTATTCAAAGCTCTCTACGGTCTTAAGCAAGCTCCAAGGACATGGTATGACACTCTCTCTGAGTTTTTACTTGAAAATGGTTTTACTAGAGGTGTCATTGATAAAACTCTGTTTCATAAAGTGAATAAATCTAATAAGATATTAGTTCAAGTATATGTTGACGATATTATATTTGGTTCTACTAATGATGATCTTTGCAAGAGATTCTCTAAGCTAATTCAGAGTAAGTACGAGATGAGTATGATGGGAGAGTTGAACTACTTTCTTGGATTACAAGTGAGTCAAAGGAAAGATGGAATATTCATTTGTCAATCTAAGTACATCAGAGAACTTCTTAAGAAGTATAATCTGGAAGATTCAACTCCAGCAAAGACTCATATGCCAACAACCTCCAAGCTTGATCAGGACAAAACTGGTAAGAAAGTTGACATCACAAGCTAGAGAGGTATGATAGGCTCATTACTTTATCTCACAGCAAGTAGACCAGATATCATGTTTGCAACATGCTTATGTGCTAGATTTCAAGCTGAACCAAAAGAATTTCATCTAGTAGTTGTTAAAAGAATATTTAGGTACCTCAAGGGAACTCCAAATCTAGGAATTTGGTACCCTAAAGGTACAGGTTTTGACCTAGTTGGCTATACAGAATCAGATTTTGCAGGTTGTAAGATTGACCAGAAAAGTACATCAGAAAGCTGTCAGTTTCTTGGAAGAAGATTGGTATCCTAGCATAGCAAGAAGCAGCACTCAGTATCCACATCAACTGCTGAAGCTGAATACATAGCTGCTGGAAGCTGCTGTGCTCAAATCTTGTGGATGAGGAACCAACTCCGGGATTATGGTCTGTTGATATCAAAGATCCCAATATTCTGTGACAATACAAGTGCAATAGCAATCTCAAACAATCCAGTTCAGCACTCGAGAACAAAGCACATTGATATCAGGTATCACTTTATCAGAGAGCATGTCACAAATGGCACTGTGGAATTACACTTTGTACCCACAGAGGATCAAATTGCAGACATCTTCACCAAACCACTTGATGAAAACACTTTCTCTAAGTTGGTTAGTGAACTTGGGATGTTAAATATTTCTAATTAATTTTAGCAGTCAATAACTGTAATTTGTTCAGGTTAAATTCACTTGTTGTTTAAATTCCATATCTTAAGGACATCTGAATTTACATGTCACTAATTATTTCTCGTAATTCATTCATTTATGTGCTTGCATAAAATTTATATATATGGTTGAGCACATTCATATTGATAAAGCTATTTAATTTATTTTCAGTGGACCTTAAGTAATTAATATTTAAAGGGGTTCATTGAAATTAATATTAAATATTTTGCAGCATAATCATTTTTCACAAAAATATAGTGTTATCAATGTAATGATAATATTTGTAGAAGTAGTGAAAAATAATTATGACTTATTATTTTTAACATTCTTTTTAATGATTCAATATTTAAAAGATGTTTAAAATGATTTACAGTAGCACAGAGGTTGTTGTGTAGCATCAAGAGTTTTAGACTTAAAATTTTCTAAGTACAACTCTCCTGTGTTACCACAGAGACTGTGTTGCCACAGAGAGAAAGCCTTAGATATTTTCTAAGTACAACTCTCCTGTGTCGCCACAGAGAGAAAGCCTTAGAAATTTTCTAAGTACAACTCTCCTGTGTCTCCACAGAGAGAAAGCCTTAGAAATTCTCTAAGTACAACTCTCCTGTTTCGCCACAGAGTCTGTGTCGCCACAAAAGGATTCCAAGTTGTCGCCACAGGAAGGTGTCACCACACAGCAACTTTGTGAAATTTGGTTTGTTTGTTGCGAGTATATATATACACACAGATCGATTTGTTCTAGTATATACACACAACTCAAATCGCAGGAAAAGGACTTAATCTCATTTTGATCAAATCAGTAACAAAACTCTGCCGGATTTTATAATTTTTGTAGTTTTTGAAAGCCCAAATCACAAGGAATCGATTGATACCAAAATCATCAACTTTCACCGAGTATTTTTGGAGATCGAAGTACTTAGTTTGTGACTGTTTAAGGCTTTGTTTGTAAAAGTTGTTAATTGCTTTTATCTTAATTTAATTTAAGGCCTTGTTTGGTTAATCCTTAAGAACTGAAGTGTGTTAAATAAGAGTCTATTTATTTCTTTTAATAATTCGAAGAGCACAATTCAATTTGTTTTAAATATAAATTTTATTCTCATTTTATTTAAATGGCGAATAATATTCAGATTCCAAAAACAAATTTTATTTCTATTATTGAACGTGATCCCGTGAGTACACTTTGAAACTTGGATCCGTTTTTTAAACGAACATTCAATTGTGCGCTTCGCATTAACGACTAATGTGAAATTGAATGTGGAGCTTCTCAGGCATGTACACACAACAACTATAAACTCTTCTGTAGATGAAAAATTAGCTTTTTCTTTTGACATTGATGATGCTACCATCAAAATTATAGAATATGATTTCAATGAACATCTTCAGTTACCTCGTGATAACTTTGATGACACTCCAGAAGATTGGGAACTACTCAGCTTCTTCAGAGCAATAAGAAGCACAATGACAACGAATGATGATTTACCAAGGCACTTCAATAAAAGTCATCTTCTGAAGGAATGGAATCTATTCTTCAATATACTGTCTCATTGCTTGTCTCCCAAGACAGCTGGATTTCATGGACTTACTATCTTAATCAAGTTGTTAGGGTTGTTGTCGCGAATAATCTTCGCATCAACTTTGGGAGGTTATTCATGGAACACATTTTTGAGAACCAATCAAATTATCAGAACTTTATCCTATATGCAAGGTTTCTTCAGATAGTGCTAAATGGAAAACTGTCAGAAGCCCAAAAGACATCCACTCACAGTGACTTAATACAAGATCCTCCTGTCTTGTCTCAACTATTAGTAAGAAAGCTACACAAGAAAAGGAACTATCCAAACTCAGAGGTTGCTTTCCTAACATACCACATGTTAGATGACTTTGCCACTATCAATGCTCAATATGAAGAAGAAGAAGAAGAAGCTGAAGATGCACCTATAGCTGCAGATGAACCTCAAGCTAAAAATGACCCACAGGAAAACATTGATCATGAACCTGAAGAAGATGTGAATGTAGAAGCAGATCAATCTATTACTGAGCATGGTGACCAAGCAGAGGCTGAAGTTGAACAAGAATAAGAAGTTGAACCTGAAGATTCCCCTCAACCTCAACCTGAAGCTGCTAGTCCACCACATCAAGCTGCTGAGTCTACTTATTCTAATACCTCTGTCTATAGACCAGTCTTCTCAGGTATGGGTACTTCTGCTATGAGTCGTACTTTTGAAGCATGCTTTGATTTTATTAGCATAGATCAATTACACCTTGATTCTCAGCATACACAGATACTTGATGAACAAGTAGATAGGCTAGGGAGTGAATTTGGCATGCCACAAATTCATAACCACCCTCTAGAGCCAAACCAAACACCGTCATCTCTCCTAGCTCAAACCCTGGAGTATAAGGACCCTATGCAAATAGAGGGAGAAACTGCACTAGATACAGCAAATAAGGAAGGTACTTTGAGTGAACCCGCAACTCTATCTCCTATGAAGCAAAGTAGTGAACATCCTGAGACAACTGCAAACCTCCAGGTATCTTCTCAAAAGGATTCTCTGGCTAAAACGAAAACTACATAGTTACTAGATCTATCTTCTTAACAAGGTAGATCTATTAAAATTCGCCCATCAGCCACGACATCCTGTAACGAGTCAAACACTTTATCCAATATCCAAGCTCTTAAAGCTTTAAATGAGTCAATTAGAAGAATACTATTTGGTGAGGTATTATGGTAACAGGGAATTCAACCATTTTACGGTTAGATTATCATGTTTAAGGTCCTTCAATGGATCAACTGCCTTCACAGGTGTTAGGAGGGAGTGCTGTAATTGCTGCCAAACCTAGCACAACACTTACCTCCCCAGAACTAATGAAACTGGATGCATCTGCGGATAGTGGATCTTCATTGAGCGATCTCTCTCTCATATTGAGCGATCTCTCTCTCATACAGGAAAAGGAAAAGCAACTGCCAACACTAAGCCAAAGATCTCAGTTAGCAAGCAAGCACCAATCCCGATCTCATCTGAAGCAGCTCTTGCCAGTACTGGGCCAATGACCTCAGTCAGCAAGCAACTGCCTGCTTCTCTTGAGATCCCTATCTCGGCCTTACATGCTCAATCAACACCAGCTCTGAAGGATATCCCAACTGAGGGGGAGAAAAGGGTAGTAGAACAAGAAAAAGTGGACACTGCTGTTAATCTACTTCAAGATGCCTTTCAGACCACTGATACGTATGATGAATTTGAAGTAGAGATGAAGGAAGAGCTAGAGGAGAGAATTGATGAAAGGGTCCTCCTAAAGGAAAGATTCTCTAAGGAAAGCGCAACATCTCAGGGGGAGCAATCAGGGCATCTGAGCCGAATCATTACAACTCAGAGAAATCTGTTGTCTCAGATTTATGCTCCAAGACCCTTATTTTCTGAAGAAGAACTTGAAGAAGGTGAAATAGATGAAAGTGATGTTTCGATAGGGTATGAGCCAAGATTTGAAAAAGTGGCTACTGAAGAAAGAATGATCATCACATAGGATGAAGAATTTAAAGACGAAGATGCTTTCTCAGACGACTATCTATCCTATGGAATCACAGAGAAAATCAATCGCTCTTATTTGGAAATTCAAGAAGAAATAGAAAGATCTAGAGCAAGAATTCAAAGAGCTATTCAAAGAAAAAGGAACAGAGAGGAGAGAGAAGCATATCTTCGAGCTAACAGGAAAGGAAGTAAATGGGAAGAAATAAAGAAGAATATGGACAAACCAGAAACATATCCCTATTCAGACCCTGGAAACTCTAATTTGTTGAGAACTGTGGAGCACTACAGAGAGACATATGTAAACATCCATGAGTTCTATGATCAGTTCAGCAAAGTGATTACTGGAACTACTGTGAACTTTCTGAAGAATGGATGGAAGATCACTATCAATCACAGAGATGGTCTACAGATGAAAGTGTCTACTAGTGTATTGAAGAAGTTGAACATTATTGAACTATTTGTCTTAGCCTCAAAGATCCCATGGTTGACATCGAATAAAAATGAATATTTCAGAGACAGACTTTGGAGAATGATGATGGATGTATCTCCTCAAGCATTTATGTACCCATTCGTGATCAAACTTGTTACGGGTGGTAGATTGCAGAATATCACCATGTCTGACCAACACATAAGACCCATTCGTTATCTACAACTTACCTTTCTGGAAAGTCAACTAAGGTGCAAAAGAGCTAAACTGACAGCTCCAGGTGTTAAGAGATCTGAAGCAGATGTCAAAGCTGCTGAAGTTCTATACGCTTATAGGCTCAATGACAAGATGATCAGAGACACGGAGAAGGATATGAGGGCAATCACTAGAGAATATCATGAAATGGTGTTCATCAATGGAGAAGCAAAAAATAATCTTCTGAAAGATACTGAACCCATAATCAGCATTGACAATGAAGGAGAGCTAGTCTTTAGAATCAATAAATGCAGAATCAGAATCAAAGACTTCAGGACAAGTGAATCAAGCTCAATTCAGCAAGCCTTGAAGGATGTCAAACTATCCACTTGTAAAGAAGACAAGGTTGCTTTGATCTCTATCATAAAGATTCTTGACGAAGTAATGGAAGAAGAATCGATCAATGACACTAGAAGAGTGAGAGGAAATCCAAAAAGGATAATAGTCTTCGTATTGTCCAGAAAATCCTCTCTATTGTTTGATCTGGTTCCTGAATGATCTAAAGTCAAGTATCTTGAGATAATGCTTCATGAGCTAAACAATCCACCTCCAGCCAATGCACTTTAAATAGAAGCTCGTGATTGTGTTCAAGCTAGATTGAATGAGCTGAAAGAATCTCCTCTTAAACCCTCAGGTCCTAAGAAGAAAGTTTCTAAGAGAAAATCCGTTCAGCCTCAAGAAGAAAAAGGAAGCAGGAAGCAGAAGAAGACAAAGACAAAGAAGACATAGAGTATATGTTCAGGCTAGAGGAACACTTCTTTGTAATTTATATCTTAAGAAATCTGGAAATGAATATGTAATCTAGAATGTATTTAATATCTTTTTCTGTTTTATAGTTCGTACTTTTTCTTATTATCAGTTGAGTTATCCTTAAGGATTTGCTTGTCAAACTCTAACAATCAAATAGGGGGAGATTATAAAGCATAATGTAATGTAACATGTAATCAAGGATTTATAACTCAACATGAAAACAGAAACAGATAAACATTATTAAACTGTGAAGCACAGGAACCCTTCAGATGAAGACAGGATAAACACAAAGAATTAAATGATGTGATTGATTCATTAAGTCCTCCTACAGATCATGGGAAGAAGTTTATTGTTATATTCAAGCAACCATGAAGAATAAGACATCAAGGGGCTATAAATATCAGTTGCATGTATTGACTTCAAGTGTTACAGATCAAGGGTTCAGTGAAAGAAGCAATGGATTAACATCAGTATGTATCAACTCAGAATCACAAGACAAATTGAATCATGATCCTCTCAGTGCTAGTTGTTTGTGAACCAGACCAGTGCACCAAACATCAGCATTCAAGGAAGTATTTTTATTCAATTAATAGAAGAAAAATGATTGATACATTGAAGAATGGTTTGACACAGAGCCAATATATTCTAAGTAAAGACAGCTCTCTCTACCTGTCGCCACAGGAGATGTAACCACAAAGAAATGGCACTAAGGCACCCTTGTCACCACAGGAGATGTAACCACAGAGAAACGGCTCTAAGGCAACTCTGTCGCCACAGAAGCTCATGTCGCCACAGAGGTGTTGGAACGATTGCTCAAGGCAACTGTCGCCACAGAAGAGCAATTGTCGCCACAGAGGTTGTCACCACAGAGAATTACAAGACAACTCTTTCGCCACAGAGGATGCACAGAGGAAACTTGTCACCATAAAGATGTCTTCATAGATGTGTTGTTCACTGATTTAATGTGCAGCAAAGTTAAATGATTTGTGTGGACAATAATCGGTCAGCTGTCCATTTAACTTTGAAAGACTACAAAGCAGCAATTGAATGTAATTCAATTCAGTTGGTTATCTTCTTCAGCAAACACAGAAAGTTTACGAGAGCTCCATTAAAGCTTCACATTTATTATCCTTGTAAACAGAATGTTATGCTGCTGAATTTATTGTAGCTAATCAATACTTTGATTAGATTTTAGAAACCTCAAGGTTTATATTAATAAAACAATATATTCCTCGAATTGTTTTGTGTTGTTTTTGATTTCGTACTTTTAACGAAGAACTTAAAACAAATAGAAAAAGATTTTAGGTATCGTATTTAACCCTTCCTTCTACGATACTTTGGGGCTAACAGTTTGAGAGATTTGAAGGCCCTAAAGGCAGTGGCTGCAGTCTGTTGGACAACATATGGCTGTGGTGGAATAGGCTGTTGGTTCAGATTTGCTCTTAATAGTTCAATTAATTCATTCATTGGGTTCTCTCCCTGATGGGTATCCTCAGCCTCTTCTTCTACATAGTCTTCCTCGTCATATTCATTATATTCTAGGTCCTCTTCACTTTTCTCATTTACTACAGGGTCAGGTTCATTCCGTTGTTGGTTAACAGATTCTGCGGGCTGTGCCCTGGTTCCTCTTCTACGGGGTGGCATTGTTCTGATAATGAAAATTTGTCAATATAGTAGCAATATTTTATAATTGGATTAATTATTCAGGTGTAAGAATGTCATTTATTATCTAGCATGTTTTTTATAAAGTGCAATAATATGGAAATCAATTTCTTAATAACTGCTAGATATTTAACCATAGGGTCTCCCAATTATTTCTTGGGGACAAAACAACTAACCGAGTTCATACAATGCGAGCAGATGCCGCAGTGATCTCAGCGTTAAGCTGAGCCACCATCCATTCATGTACAGCTACATGTATGGTCGCTGGGGTGGTAGAGGTGAGTCTGAGTCGCTAGAGGATATGTCGTAAGCCTCGTAGACCTGTGCATATATCCCATCTTCGTCATCATCATCATCATAGGGCATAGGGCTCTGAATCCCCGGGGGTGGGGTAGGAGAGCGAATGGTCGGGTGAGGGTACATCTCTACATCCCTCCAGCCTATGCCATCTCCCTAGGTCATCTCAACGTCATCAGCTATGGGGATAGGAAGGTCGGTCTTCTCCTTCGGAACATCCTCATTAGGGTCATCATCTGAGACATCAATGGGTGGGTCCTCTGGCTCGGGAGTAGGGTCACTCTCAGGAACCATAACATCGTCAACAAGGTCAACCTCCTTCATAGGCTCCACTGGTACCTGACACAATAGGCAAGGTGTTACTAACTTAGATTCAGAATTCCTTTGAGGGTAAAAACTATCAAGACTACCCGTGTAGCCCGACGACAAACTCGACTTGAGCTCTAATTGATTATTTATTATCCTTATGTCTACGTATTTTATATCCTATCATTTCCAAGATTTGATAACCTAAGGCTCTGATACCATTCATGTGGCGCCCCAAAATCCGGGATCAGGAATCCCGGAGGCCATGCCATCTAAACTACTACAAACCACATACCTCACACTACAATATATAAATACTCACACTTTACAACCCCACACTTATCACACACACACACTTACAGGTTATTGTCTTGGAAATGAACCATTCATAGCTAGAGTAGTTCAACCATAAAGTGATAATTATTACAACCCAAAAGTAATTAAATCTTACCGGGGAGTAACCTTTAAGTAAGGCTAGTCCGTCGGTCAAGTTTCTTGTTTATTACCTTACATAAGTCATACTTATAAATAAGCCGAACTAAAAATAACTGAAAACCAATCCAGCTTATTCGGACTACCTGTGGTACAACACCAAATAATCTACGGAACAACTGGCCATTTCCTACCCGTTTCCTCGCTGTGGTTCTCATGGTAGGCATCTTGATTCACTGTTGTGTTGTGTCAATTTAAGAAAATAAGTGTGAGCTATAATGCCCAGCATAATAATGTACAGTATGAAAATGACTATATGATAACTTACGTAAAATATCATATATGATATTTATGTTTTATTCGAAATTTGTTTTCCATTGGTGATACACACCTTCTTATGAAAACAATTCTTTAGGGGATTTTATTATCCTGCGAATACCTTAATAGTAAACCCAGCACCTAGGCTTGGGTTACGGTATTGCATCACAATTCCAATTGGAAGAATTAGGACACCCGTTGGAGCCACCGCATACGATGATCAGTCATAATACGATAATATTAACCTTTTCTACTAGTAGAAAGACGACACCTTCGTATCCAGGTTATCACCCTTGCCGCATTCGGGCTACGTGTCCCATTTTTGGGTATACACATACTTCACAAGTTCCTGAGTACACAGAGTACCTTCACATACAGTACTTTTGGTAGTCCATCTAGCACATATAGTACCAGAGTCTACCCTTCCCTTGTCCTTTTAAAAGAATTCTATCATATCTCGAGAACTCAAACCACATCGAAGTTCCCCAAGCGTTTTGCTTGTTGATAGAAACAGTTTATCTTACTAAGATATAATTATATATATATATACACTTTTATATCTTAGTAAAAATTTACTAAGATATAAATGTATGTGATTTCATATATTCTTAAGAGAAAATACTACTCTCTGTAAAAATTTCATGATTTATGAACATTCTTAAGTCAATCCTTTATATTTTCAAAGTTCGTAATTCGTAGCGGTTTTTGTCGCGTAAATCACTTTTAGTAAAACGGCCATAACTTTTGATCCGTAAATCAGAATCAAGTGATTCAAGCGCCTAAACGATCCTTATAACATTTTATATCATAAAAAGGGTTATTTTTAAAGAAAGAACAGTTTAAATCTTCGGGACTTTCTGCAGAAACTTAAAGTTACGTTTTGTCCGTTTTAGCGAGATTACGTTTACGATCGGAGTTTCGTTTACGCCTTAAATCTTTATACTACCACCAACAATCATCATATCATTATCAACACACTTACTCCTCTAAAGAACATCATGTTCTTGAGGCAACAACAATCAACCTTAAATCTACTTAACTAAACATCAAGATCTCATTAATATCACCACTAAAACTAGGTTTATAACTACATACTAAAAGGATCCTGAAATTGAATCTTAAATAAAGCTGGGTCAAAGATTTTTTATCTTTCTTGAAAGCTTGAGATATTTTCTTGAGGATGGTAGAGTCTTGGGAGTGCTTGGTATGGTTTTTGGAACCTAAAACCACCATTGAAATCAAGAAACCAAAGAAGAGTTACTATTCATACTATTCATACTATTCATACTATTCATTCTCAACTTTCTTGATTTTATTACACCCATCAAACCTTGATAAAAAAAGATCAAAGAATTATCTTACCTTAGTTTGGTTGTTAGGAAGCTTGAGAATTAATAGGAGGATTTATCCATGGCTAGAACTTCAAGAATTGAATTTTTATTTCCTTGCCTTGATGAAAATAGCTGAATGGAAGAAATGAAGAAGGGGGAGAAAGTTTTTATGCTTGCTCCTAGGTTTCTTCTTGAAAATTATGTTGGTGATATCTTTATATTGATTTGATATTCTCCTAGTATAGAATCCTAGGTTTATTCTTGTTGCCAAATCCATGGACAAATCTAAGTAGCTTCCTAGTTTACAAGCTAAGCTACTTGTTTTAGCTTCCTTAGCACACTATTTGATTAGCCTTGGTTGATCATCCTATATCTAGCTCACTATTTGATAAAGTAACCATGGTTACTTTCTTACCATGGTTAGTTAGTGCGTTACGTTTATTTAATCATTTACGCGTTCACTCGGTCGCTTAAACGTTTTCGTAATACTTACTCGTAAATGGTTCGCGATGTAATTCCTTTCGCATTTATTCCTTATGTTTTGAATTATCATACTTGGATATAAATTCGTAGGGTTTTAATCTTGTAATTATATTGGGATTCCCGTAATCCTCGATGAGTCGTAAATATGGTCGTTTTTCAAAGTTCGTTTTCTTCGAAAACTAATAGCATTTACATACACTCATTTGGTACGTAAAACTGTAATATCGACTCCAAAACTCATTTTCTCATGTACTACATAGTGTGGGCTCAAAAGTCCCCCCCCCCGTCAGGGTTACTATTCATTAAACGTTTTACAAGGTCTCAAAAATTCGAGTTATTACAATGGGCCTTTGACAGCTCCTCCCCCTTAATTTTCATTTTCTTCTCCAAGACCTCGGCTCTTTCCTTCCATTTTTTAATTTCCTTTTCGAAGGAATCAGATTTCTCCTTCCAGGACCTAGCCTGATGAAGGGCCACCTGGAAGTATGTGTTGCTCTACACAGAGAAATGAGATTTAACACAGATTTATAAAAAGAGAAAAAAGAGAATTTGAAATGAAAAGATAAGAAAGAGATATTACCGAAGCTTGGACCTGTGAACCCAGAAGGTCAATAGTCTAAATGTCACTCCCCATGACAATGTCAGTAAAATCATGGGGAGTTATGGAGTGGTAAGACCAATCCTTAGCATGTTTGGTGTATCCCACCACCGGAGCATGAGGCCTAAGGAAGATAGGAGCATCAAGCTTGCTTCTGGGGTCCTTATTGAGCTTGGACCTCTTCTGGCGGCCAGATTCTCCCTCCTTAGGCCTATTAATGTTTTAATGGCCCCGCAAGCTGAAATGAAAAAGGAAGGAAAACATTAAAATCTGGAAATGATTGAGTTTTGATAAAAAGAAAGAAATAAAAACACAGGTAAAGTTACCCTTTTCACTGGCCCGAGAGAGACCAACTTCCTTCAGGGAAAACTCCTCTAAAAGGGTCCATGTGTCTGTTTTTTCATTATCCGAAATGAGGGCTTGATAAACAACCTCCTCCTCGTCGGTCAGCCTAATACTAGCAGGGCTACCATCTACTACATTGCAAAAGGGCCTACGAAAAAAGGTAGCCCAATCACCTCTAGCCCATGTCAACCTAACAAACTCGTCACTCCATTTTGGTTTATTCTCGACAATGGAGTTACCATCAAAATTGTGGGGAATTTTGGGCCTTTGACGTAATAAAACCCAGCCCGGTTGAGTTAAAGCACTGTTGTAGAACTGAAATTTTATCCTAAAAATGGCAACTGAAAGAGGGAATTTATTCCTAAGACATAAAACCATAAAGCAAATAATATCCCTCCATGCATTAGGAGGGAGCCGACATGGGTTTATTTGCACATCTGCAAGCATACGTGAGATGAATTCGTGGAAGAGGAACCTAAGACCCGCGTTTAAGGCTCCTCGATAAATAAAGATTGTATCCCCCTCCCAATTATAGGTCCCATCCCCAGGGGCGGCCAGACTAATTCTAAGGTTAGGGGGATTCTGTACATGATGTTAAAAGCTTTTATCCTACAATCTAGCTCATGAAAGGTATTACCATGGTTGTAAGAATCTAAGTCAGACAAAGATGGATGTTCATCCCCTCTAGTGTTTATCATGTCTATAAGAGAAGTATAAGGAGAGCCTATTTGAATGGCGGTACCTCTTTTTGAAGAATTCATCTTGGCCAGCATAGCAAGGTTGCGATCCGCTATTGATATTCTTGGGAAGAAGGCTTGAAACCCAGAAAAAGGTTGAAGATGGTGGAGCTACGGTGGTAGACAATGCCGGAAATTGCCTTTCTTAAAGAAGAACTAGAGAGATTGTTTGATAGGATTTGAGAAGTGAGAAGTGAAATGAGAATTCTCACTTCTCACCTCACTTATATAGCCGAAAATTCAGGAATGTGAATCGACTAAAGCCCATAGAGGCAAGGCCCAATCTAAGAAAGCCCACTAAAAAGGAAACTTCAGGGACATTCTAGAAACAGAAAAGGAAACTAAAAGGTCAAAAATTGAGCATAATTTCAAATAAAGTAATCAATCAGAGTCCTGATCGAAGATGAATGTAACCATGGTCGAATTTTCATTTGATTAAAGGGGTAAAAAAATCACTTAAGTCGATTAGAGTTTTGATCGGGAAAGGAAGAATTCTGATCGAATTTTCATTGATAAGAGGGGTGAAAAATAACTTAATTAGATCAGAGTCTTGGTTGAAAAAGATAAAATTCTGATCGAATTTCCATTCAACTAGAGAAATAAAAATTCGCTTAATTCGATGAGAGTCCTGATCGATAAAGAGAATAATTCCGATCAAATTTTAGAAAGACCATAATGTCAAATGCAAGTCCAAATCGATCAGGATCCTGACTAAATCGATCAGGTATCATGGTCGATTTTCCCTTAGATCTCAGTGTCAAAAATAAGTCTAAGTCGATCAGAATCCTGATCGAATCGATCAGGATTCCTGGTCGATTTTCCCTTAGAACACAGCAACAAGATCCAAGTTAATTCGATCAGGATCTTGATCGATTTTGATTAGGAATCCTGATCGAAATCTTGTCGACTAGAATGGCAAATTAGCTGCTAATTCGATCAGGATCCTGATCGATTTGGATCAGGAATCCTGGTCGATTTTGCATGACTTCTGGTCGATTTAAGTCAGAAAATTAGAAATAAATCCTGAGAAATTAAAGAAATTCTTTACAAATTCCTGGAAATTATGAATATTTTCTGGAAATTAGAAAAAGATCCCAGAATTTAAGGGAAAATTCCTGGAAAATAGAGGAAAAATCTCAGAAATTGAGGAAAAATTCCCGAAAAATACTAGAAAATTCCTAAAAAGAGGGAATAAGGTAAAAAGAAAGTAATATGGAGTTTCCAAAACAACCCTGAAGCCATGAATAAGGAAAATCATTGTAAATGTGTGGGTCGCTCCACACTTTACGCAAAAACGATACCCTGTAAGGGAACAAATGAACTTAACTTCAACGAAACCTTTTAAGGTTTCCTAGAAGTTGGGGGCAAATAATAGGGAGTAAATTAAACCGTCATTGCATCATTAATGTTGTATTTATTATATTTGACTTGGGTTACGAATAAAGGCCCATTAAAGAAGGCCATATGTATGACATTTAAACAAAGAAGGTTAACACATTGATCAGGCCTGATGGAACAAAGAAATCCCAACAACCCTGAATATTAATGTTAGATATATTTGTGATGTCATGTCTAATATGATTTGTGTTTAGTTTTCAGATCTTACTTAACAGGACAAATCAGTACTTAACTGGAAATCAGTATTTATTCTGAAGTCAGAACTTAAGATATCAGAACTTAAGTTGTCAGAACTTAAGTTATCAGGAGATATTTATCAGGAGATAATATCAGGACTTAAGGAGACTTTAAGATAAGGAAGACGGCTGATTGAAAGGAAAGAAGATCAAGACAAACATAAGAAGAGATATGCATGAAGAAGGAATTCTATGAAGATTAGAATACTTGGAAGAAAAGATAACTGATTGATATATATTAGGAAGCAGAATTATATTCGATATCAATTAGAAGTTTATCTTGTAACTGTGTAGTATATAAACACAGACATAGCGTTTACACTATATGTGTTATCATTATCGAAAATATTATTCATTGTAACCCTAACAGCTCTCGTGATAATTTGTTCATCACTGAGTGAGGATAGTTCCATATTGTAACAGAGTTTATTGTGTTGAATAAAATCTGTGTTCAGTTACTTGTGTTCTTATTTCGATTTGATTGTAGTAAACATTGTATTCAACCCCCTTCTACAGTGTGTGTGACCTAACAAGTGGTATCAGAGCAATCTGTTAACACACAAATAGTTTAAGATCCAAAATCAATCATGTCTGAAGAAACACAAACTCCAACCAAGCCCACCAAAACTGAAGAACCTCCAAAGACTCAAATCCATAATCGATATGAGACTATTAGGGTTCCCATACTAAAACCATCTGAATATCCCATATGGAAGGTGAGGATGTCTATATTTCTGGAAGCTATAGATCCAGAATACGTTGACAGAATCAATGAGGGACCACATAAGCCAACCAAGCTCGTTGTTGCAGTTGCAGGTGAAGCAGCAAAGACCGTACCAAAGGAGAAGAGTGATTATACTGCTGAAGATATAGCATCAATTGCTAAGGATGCAAAGGTACGACATTTGCTGCATAGTGTCATTGATAATGTCATGTCAAACAGGGTAATCAACTGTAAGACTGCAAAGGAGATATGGGATGCCTTGGAAACAAGATGTCAGGGAATTGATTCAATTAAGAAGAACAGGAGGACTATACTCACTCAAGAGTGTGAACACTTTGACTCAAAACCTGATGAGTCATTAACTGGATTATATGACAGATTTGTCAAACTCTTGAATAATCTGTCACTGGTGGACAAGGAATATGAACTTGAAGATTCAAATCTTAAATTCCTGTTAGCTCTTCCTGAAAGTTGGGATTTGAAGACCACCACTATAAGAGACAACTATGTTCTTGATGAAACAACTCTTGATGAAATTTATGGGATGCTCAAGACTCATGAACTTGAGATGGAACAAAGAAGCAAGAGGAATGGAAGGAAGTCAAGGACAGTTGCTCTTAAGGCTGAGGAGGATGTCCCCAAAGTAGCTGCCTCAAGAAAAGGCAAGGGAAAAGCTCTCATCACAAAGTCTAATACTGAGTCATCAAGTTCTGATAATGATGATGACTCAGAAACTGAAAGCTTACCTGAGATGGATCCTGATAAAGAGATAATGAAGCTGTGCGCTCTTATGGTGAAAGGAATCACAAGGATTGCATACAGGAAATTCAGAAAGGGAAAGAAGTTTTCCAGAAAAGGTGCAAGTTATGATAAGAGAGGTTTCAGAAAATCTGAAGGCAAAGGAGGAAAGTCTGACAGAGGAGATTACTCAAATGTCAAATGCTACAACTGTGGTGAGAAAGGCCACATATCTCCTGATTGCAAGAAAGTGAAGAGTGACAAAGGCAAGGCACTTGTAACAAAGAAGAAAAGCTGGACAGACACTTTAGATTCTGAAAGTGAGGTGAACTATGCCTTAATGGCAAATGCTGATAGCAGTTCTGATGATGTTGAGTTAAAGGTACCTCAAACTATTATGCCTTTCATACTGATGATATTGAGTTGAGAAGATATCTTAAAACTATGTTCATCAATTATAGAGATCAAACTTTAACATGTGAAAGATTAACTTCTGAAAATCTTGATTATAAAAAGAGGAATGATTATTTAGAAAAAGAGTTAGACATGTTCCATCAAACTCAGAAAGATAGAGATGATGCCTTTTGTGTTAGGGATGAAGTACTTAAAATGAATGAATCTCTAAAAACTGAGTTAGAAAAGGAAAGAGAGATTATCAGGACTTGGACTAACTCTGGCAAAACAACTCAGAATTTGTTAAGTAGTGGAAACTGGAAAGAGGGTTTAGGTTATGGAGATCATAAGAATGATAAAGGAACTGTGGAAATTGAGCCTATAGTTGTTAAACAAAAGCCAAAGGTAAATCATGTTAAGTTTGTAGATGTAAAGTCTGATATTGATAAATCAAAAGTTAAAGAGAAATTAACTTCAGACAAACCAAAATAGGATAATCCAACTGAAGTTAACATAGGCTTAATGACAAAGAAGCAGCTTAAGCTTAAGCTGAAAGATGTTAAGAATGTAAACAAGGTAAAGCCACCTAGGAAAAATAGGAATAGAAAGGAAGGTGTGAATAAAAGCAATGATTATAAGCCTGTTCCTAATGCTCCTAGAAAGAAATGTTATAACTGTGGAAATTCTAACCATCTAGCTTCTTTTTGCAGGAAGAATAAGAACATAAACTCCTTACCTTCAAAATCAGGAGTTAAGAGTCAGTCTGTTAGATATAGGCCACAAAATCCTTGTTTTCATTGTGGTAGTTTATGGCATTCCATTTATACTTGTATGGAATATCATAGTTTGTACTATGATTATTATCAAATAAAACCTTCTTGAAAGAAAGTTAGCATTATTTCTTCTAGTGTAAGTTCTGATACAAAGTCTGATATTGTAAATTCTGATAAGAAAACTGTTAACATAAACTCTGATGCTAAATCCGCTGCAAATGTTAACAAACTTAATAAGGCCAAAGAATCCAAGCAAGTTTGGGTCCTTAAAACTAATCATTAGTGGTCTTTGTGATTGCAGGGCAACAGGAAAAACATCCTAGTTCTGGACAGTGGATGTTCAGGACATATGAATGGAAATAAAGCCCTGCTATCAGACTTTATGGAGAAAGCCGGCCCAAGTGTTTCTTATGGAGATGGCAATATTGGAAAAACTCTGGGATATGGCAATATCAATCTTAGGAATGTGATCATTGAAAAAGTAGCTCTTGTCTCAGGACTTAAACACAATTTGCTCAGTGTTGGTCAAATCTGTGACAGAGGTTATCATGTGGATTTCTTTGAAGAACACTGTGAAGTTGTAAGCAAATCTACAGGTAAAGTTGTTGTGAAAGGATACAGGCATGGTAACATTTATGAAGCCAAGCTTTCAACAAGTACTGATGGTTCTGCAATCTGTCTATTAAGTAGAGCATCAATTGAAGAAAGCTAGAATTGGCACAAGAAACTCTCTCATTTAAATTTCAACAATATAAATGAACTAGTCAAGAAAGATCTTGTGAGAGGACTACCAAAATCAGTATTTGCTCCTGATGGCCTTTGTGATTCATATCAGAAGGCAAAACAAAGAAAATCTTCATTCAAGAGCAAGACTGAATCTTCAATTCTTGAGCCTTATCACCTACTACATGTTGATCTATTTGGTCCAGTGAATGTCATGTCTATTGCAAAGAAGAAATATGCTATGGTCATAGTGGATGAGTTCACCAGATACACATGGGTGTATTACTTGCTCACAAAAAGTGAAACTGCATCTATCTTGATTGATCATGTCAAACAACTGGATAAATTGGTCAAAAATTTTGTCAAAATCATAAGGAGTGATAATGGCATTGAGTTCAAGAATTTGATTATGGAAGAGTTCTGCAAAGACCATGGAATAAAGCAGGAATTCTCTGTTCTTGGAACTCCATAGCAAAATGGAGTTGTTGAAAGAAAGAATTTAACTCTTATTGAAGCTGCACGAACTATGCTTGATGAAATAAAGTTACCAACTATTTTTGGGCTGAAGCTGTGCAGACTGCTTGTTTTACTCAGAATGCAACACTTATCAACAAGCATGGAAAGACACCATATGAGATGGTAAAGAAAAAGAAGCCAAATCTGAAGTATTTTCATGTATTTGGATGCAAATGTTTTGTTCTTAAGACTCATCCTGAACAGCTATCCAAATTTGATATAAAAGCTGATGAAGGAATTTTTGTTGGATATCCACTTTCCATAAAAGCCTTCAGAGTCTACAATTTAAGAACAAGCGTTTTCATGGAATCTATCAATGTCTCTTTTGATGATAAGAAGATTACTGGACTTGAAGATTTTGATGATCGTGATCAGCTGAGATTTGAGAACGAAGTTTTAAATTCTGATTTTGTAAATCCTGACAGTCTAAATCCTGATACTGCAAATTCTGATGGATTAAATTCTGATGTCATTGAAACTGTGGTAATTATGCCAAAGGAAAATGCACCTGTGTAGGGGGAGCATATAGAAGATCCAACTACATCTCAAGAAGCATCAGAATCTAGAATAGGCTCTTCAAGTTTTGATTCATCAAGTTCTGATGAGCCAAGTTCTGATAATTATGGAAACTCAAATTCTGAAGGATCCAACTCAAAGAGCATAATTTCAGGGGGAGCATCATAAAATGTTGATGGAGACAGCATGGATCATGGGGGAGCATCCAGTTTTAGAGATAATTTTCCATCTCCAAGGAAGTGGACTAAAGCACATACACCTGACTTGATTATTGGAGATCCTGAAGCAGGTATAAGAACTAGAACAACAACATCAAATGAATGTCTCTATCTCTCTTTTCTTTCTCAGACTAAATCAAAGAAAGTGGAAGAAGCTCTTCAAGATGCTGATTGGGTGCAAGCAATGCAGAAAAAGTTAAATGAATTTGAAAGAAATAAAGTCTGGACCCTAGTGCCAAGACCAAAGAACAGATCTGTTGTTGGTACAAAGTGGGTGTTCAGAAACAAAACTGATAGTGATGGCATAATTACAAGGAATAAAGCAAGGCTGGTTACAAAAGGATACTCTCAACAGGGGGGAATTGGTTATGATGAAACATTTTCACCAGTTGCTAGATTGGAAACCATAAGGATATTTTTGGCTTATGCTGCTCACAAAAAGTTTACAGTCTTTCAAATGGATGTGAAAAGTGATTTTCTTAATGGAGAATTGGAAGAGGAAGTATATGTTGAAAACTCCAGGCTTTGTAGATCCCAAATTTCCTAATCATGTCTATAGGCTTGATAAAGCACTTAATGGCTTTAAGCAAGCTCCAAGAGCAGGGTATGAGACATTAGCCCAGTTTCTTCTGGAAAATAGATTTAACAGAGGGACTATTGACAAAACATTGTTCTATCTCAACCATGGAAAGGACTTAATTTTGGTGTAGATATATGTTGATGATATCAATTTGGTTCTACTAATGACAAACTTTGTAAGAAGTTTGCCAAGCTGATGCAGTCAAGATATCAAATGAGTATGATGGGAGAACTTAGTTATTTTCTGGGCCTTCAAGTTAAGCAGAATGAAGAAGGAACTTTTATTTGTCAATCTAAGTACACCAGAAATTTGTTGAAGAAGTTTGGAATACAAGATTGTTCAAGTGCATCCACTCCTATGGCCACTACAACAAAATTGGATAAGGATATTGGTACATCAGTAGATATTGCTGATTACAGAGGTATGATTGGCTGACTACTCTATCTAACTGCAAGTAGACCTGATATCATGTATGCTACCTGTCTTTGTGCAAAATTTCAAGCAGATCCAAGAGAACCTCACTTAACAGCTATGAAAAGAATTTTCAAGTACCTTAAGGGTACAGCTGATCTGGAATTGTGGTATCCTAGAGAATTAGACTTTAAGCTAATAGGTTACTTAGATGCAGATTTTGCAGGATGCAAAATTGACAGGAAAAGCACAAGTGTAAGTTGCCAATTTCTTGGAGGCAGATTGATTTCTTAGTTTAGCAAGAAATAGAAGTCAATTTCCACATCAACTGCAGAAGCAGAATACATTGATGCAGGAAGCTGTTATGCACAGATTCTTTAGATGAAGAATCAGTTACTGGATTATGGGTTAGAATTTTCTAAAATCCCTATTTACTGTGATAATCAAAGTGGTATTGCTATGACAGGTAATCCAGTTCAACACTCAGTGACAAAGCACATAAGCATTAGGTACCACTTCATAAGGGAACATGTGGATGAAGGTACAGTGGAATTGCATTTTGTTCCAACTGATCAACAACTAGCAGATATCTTCACAAAACCACTGTGTGAAGCTACTTTTACAAGATTGGTAAATGAACTTGGAATGGTTTCAGGTTCTTTCTCAAAATCTGCCTAGTTTATGTTCTAATACATCAGACTTTATGATCAGTATTTACAGATATTACTATCTTTGTGTATTATGTGCTTAAATTGAAATTTGCTTAAGTGTTGATTGTTGTCTGATGTGAATTTCTAAAATCTGATAGTGATATGGATGTTTCTGTGACTATTCAATCCAATGAGGATAACTGTGCTAGATGCTGACCTGATAACAACATAAATTCTGATAAGCAGTCGTGACTCACTTACACTGAGAAGCCACTGTAAAAAGGAATTTCAAAAGATGCATAAAATGAGCACAAAATAGTTGAGGTGGACTCATGCATGAACTCATTCTATAGTAGACTTCAGAATAATGACAGATTTTAAGCAAAGTTCTTAGTTATGCCTTATTTCTAAGATGTACTGAAGTGAATCAGACTTTACTCTTTGTCTAATATTTAGCTTAATGCACACACATACACTCCATATGAATGATGAAAATTACTGTGGTGATTAATGTTGTTTTAGATGAACAGTTTAAGTGTCAGTTGCATAAATTCTGAGGACAAGTTCTGATGGAAGTTCTGATGATTAAGTTCTGATGTACTCATATCAGTATTTGTGTGAAGAATAACAGGAATAAACATTCACTTTTCGAGTAAAGGAGCCATATTCTGATGACTTTTAAATTCTGATAATAATCAAGTTCTGATGCTGACAAGGCAGTATTTATTTACTTGATTTATTTTTGGTCATTACTTGAACGATCATATTTTTACAGAATATTGGTTTAAGTGAGATAAATCAGTCATAATCATTATAGGTTAGTGGTTAACGTGCATGTCCTGAAAAACTGCATGTGCACGGTAATTATTGCTTATTTTACGTGCTCATTAACTTCTGCTCTAACCGTTTATTGATTGTTCACATGGTGCCAGGTGTAAAGTGTATCACATGCTTCAAAAATACAACTGTTGAGTGGAGAGAGTATATAAATGAGAGATAAAAAGATTTTCTCATCTTTTACTTACTTTTCTATTCTAAATCTCTTTTACTTTCTCTCTCTCTCTCTCTTATTTTCTGAAGTTGTTTTTCTCTCAGGACTTTTCACAAACACTTTGCAAACATTCTCTTACTCACTTAATTTCTTACAGAGATGGCACCAAAAGACGTAATTTTTGATGGGGCTAAGTTTGTTCCTAATAAGTTCTCCACTTTTCTTAGCAAGGCTGAAGCCCCATCAGAACTTCACTTCATTCAGGACTTTCTTACTAGTTCTGATATTGGGTACGCTTTGACCCAACCTGATGCCGTCTCTGGTACTCAAGTGCTTGAGTTCTGGAGAAGCGGAGTATATGATATTGATGGTGCTCAAGGGTCCTAAGTATTATTTTTTCATCAGGGGAGGATGAGCATATCGTGACATTGGCCACGGTTCGACAAGCACTACAGCTGCCTGAGAACTATGTTTATTCTACTGTTGAGGAGCCATTTCTTCAAAACATAATGGCCGGTCTGGGGTATGAGAGGACATTGGAAAAGCTGGGTCAGTTGAAGAGATCTTACATAAGGAGGGAATGGAGTTTCTTCTTTGACTGCATAACCAAGGCTTTTGCAAACAAATGTTCTAATTTCGATGCAATCCCCATATTCAGCCAATAAATCGGGTATGCTCTCATTAACCAAACTGATTTTGATTATGCAAGTGCTGTCTTAGGTTTCATTGGGGATAGAATGATAGAAGACAGAAATATTATTTACTTTGCTAGATTCTGTCAGCTTATTTATAGTTTTTGTTATGATGATAAGCCCCAATCAGCTAGTAAATTAATTCCATCATTCAGACTAGTTAAAAGAGCTTTTAATGACTTATTATCTACTGATAATAAGAAGGCTGTGTTAAGACCCATCCAAGTTCCTTTATCTGTCAAACAAGCCTTCATAACCTATGATCCAGTTAAATACACTGAACTATATCCTGATGTCCAACCATCAGAACCTCAACCATCAGCACCTACCACCTCCACACAACCACCTCAAACTTCAGAACCACAACCATCAGCACATCTAGTGAAGCCTTCATCTTCAAGACCAAAGAGGACAAAAAATGTACCTCAGTCTCAACAGAAGAAAAGGAGAATTATTCTGAGAGATGAATCGGATTATGAGGAACAGGTTCCTATTTCAAAACCTGTTGTTGTAGAAGCTGAGAAGGTCTCTTCTCAGAAAGATACTGTAACTGGGAGTTCTAGGCCTCTCAAAAGGCTTAGAAGGCTAAATACTGATGATAAAGCTCCTATAGTGTCTCCACCCTTGAAGAAAATGAAAAAGCAAAGAGCTCACAGGGACACAGTTGAGACAGATTCAGAAGATGATGAAGCAGCTAAGGAAGGGGGTCAGGAATCTCTGATCCCAACAGAACCAATTATTATTGAATCACTTCGTTCTGCACAACTAAAAAATGCTCAAGACAGAGTGCCTATACCTCCTGTGTCACCTATAATTGAACAAGTACATACTGAAGACCCAGGTACAAGTGCTGAAATTAATATTCATAACTTGATTGTGCCTGAGATTCTATACTTGGAAGCTCCACCAACTCAACTCACTCCACCAATAACACCTATTTTAGATGCTGATTTCAATGAAGATGTTCCAACTACACCAATTAAGAATCTGGATGATGAAAATCAGACTTTAGGTGGGCATCAAGATTTGGCTGTTGATCATAACTTAGCTGCAGATCAGAATTTAGAGGATGATGTTGAAACCTCGATTGCCTCACATACTGCTATTCTATCAGAGGATGCTGATACTGCTGGATCTATAAGTTTTGATGTTGAAATGCTGAAACTACTGGTGAAGCTGCTACTAATCTAGATGCTGATGCAGCTGGTCCATCAGGACATGCACCTCAACAAACAGTTAATAAAGCTGATTTGGTCAAGAAGTTTGTTAGAGGGGAAGCACCAGTACCTTGGAGTGAAACTCCTAGAGGTAAGGAGTGGACTAAGGAATGGAACACAGTTAGTTTTGTTCCTTCTGAAAAGATTCTTGCTGATCATCTGGAAAAAGCTGATGAAATGCTGATAAATGATGATTTTAAAGCACAGTTGGGAGTTACTGCATTGAGTACTAGGCACCTTCAAGGTCAACACTCAACAACTCATGCCAAGATGAATAAAATTCAAGAAACCTTGATCCAGCAAGATATGAATGTGAAATTTGAAAAGAACAGATTTTTCAAGCCTGCCTTTGACAGAATTGCCTACATTGAGAAAACTCAGGAGAAGCAACAAACTCAGATTGGTGAAATTCTAAAGAATCAAGCTTCTCATCAAACTCAACTCAATGAGATCCAATCCTCAGTGGAATTTCTTGTCTCTCTTCTTTTACCTGCTGATGCCAAAAAGGGGGAGAAAGTGATTAAGTCCAAATACAAATATATTCAGACACTGAAGGGAAAGGATGATGGAAATGATGACCAGGGAAAGTCTGATAAGGGCAGAGGTCATGGTCAAGACAAAGGATTTTCATCAAGTAAAGCTAGAATTACAAGTCAAGGAACAAGTTCTGATATTGGGAGAAGAATAAGTTCTGATACTGGTAAAAGGATAAGTTCTGGTGAACATCTGGAACTTGATGAAGAAATTTCAAAGAAATTATTTCTTAAAGAAAATCCAGGAATGGACTTTGAGAGTCTAAAGGAAGAAGAAGCTAGACTCAAAGCAGAAAGTGTCAAGACAAAATCTAAAGCTTCTGTTGTTGAAAAGAAACTTCCAAAGCTTAAGGGTATTGTGATAAAAGAAAGAACAAATTCTGAGACAACCAAAGCTAAATCACAAGTGGAAGTAGATCCAAGGTCCAAGGGCAAAGAAAAAGTTGATGAACCTGTAAAGGTTTATATGCCAATCATGGATGAAGAAATAACTGATGAAGAAGATGCTAGTCTTACTCTGATGAAAAAGAATATTTCTCAAACAACCTCTGACATGGCTCATGTTGTTCAGAGTCAAGATGTAGTAAGTTCTGATATGACAGTGAAGCAAGCAACCTCTCACATAGCTCAAGTTGACTTGATATCAGAAGTTAAGGAAAAAGAAACCTGTGACATTGCTCATGTTAAACCTTCAAAGATACTCCTACCAGGATTCACCAAAGCTAAACAGACCTAACCTTTGAAGATTGCAACAAGTGGTTTTGAAGCAAGAGTTGTTACAGGAAAGGAAGCAAGAGATAAATCTGGATTGGGTAGTTCTGATGAAAGAAGAGTACACAACACTACCAATGATCCAACTTCCTTAAGTGAACCAGGAGTAGGAGCAACTCCTGAAAGATTGAATCAACTTGAATCTGTACAAATGGTTTACCATTCTATTTTGAAAGAACATATCTTGCTATATTTTATGACAGATGGAAAGGTATTCCATATCAGGAAGAATGCTATTCCACTGTAGTATTTTGAAGAACTGGAACATGTTCTATTCCTACTTCAAGTGAAAAATAGATTAACAGATGGTGTTGCAGGTTATTTAAAGTCACAAATTCAAAGACAGAAGAAGCTTTACTCTGTAAAGTCTGACAGCCCATACTGTCCAAAGTACAGAGATCACAAAGGTGATATTGGTGAAATGAAGCCTAACACTGCTAAGATCATAACTATTTTTCTGGGTTATAAGGCTGTGGAATTCAATTTAGAGTCTGACAAAGCATATCTGATCAGACTTGATCAGGACATAAGGAAAGCTAAAATAAATGATCTCAGGGCAGCTATTTTTCAAACTGGTAAAGATACAGCTGAATTGAAAAATGCTAAAAGGAGGATGGTCAATGAACTTGAATATGCTGATAGATGTCTTTTGAAGAACTATCTCAGAACAACTCCTGACATCAAAGAGATCATAAATTGAAGCCAATTCAAAGATTTACAACTGCTTAAATTCTGAAGTGTATACAGACTGAAGCTGATATCAGATCTTAAGGATGGTAAAGCTGAAAGGACTGTAAGTTGTAGTTATCTAGTCAAATTATCATGCATTTATACTTAATGTTTTTGACATCATTAAATATCTGTTGAACTTTTATATTATGCTAATTTACAAGTTGGGGGAGATTGTTAGATATATTTGTGATGTCATGTCTAATATGATTTGTGTTTAGTTTTCAGATCTTACTTAACAGGACAAATCAGTACTTAACTGGAAATCAGTACTTATACTGAATTCAGAACTTAAGATATCAGAACTTAAGTTGTCAGAACTTAAGTATCAGGAGATATTTATCAGGAGATAATATCAGGACTTAAGGAGACTTTCAGATAAGGAAGGCGGCTGATTGAAAGGAAAGAAGATCAAGACAAACTTAAGAAGAGATATGCATGAAGAAGGAATTCTATGAAGAATAGAATACTTGGAAGAAAAGATAACTGATTGATATATATTAGGAAGCAGAATTGTATTCGATATCAATTAGAAGTTTATCCTGTAACTGTATAGTATATAAACACAGACATAGGGTTTACACTATATGTGTTATCATTATCGAAAATATTATTCATTGTAACCCTAGCAGCTCTCGTGATAATTTGTTCATCACTGAGAGAGGACAGTTCCATATTGTAACAGAGTTTATTGTGGTGAATAAAATATGTGTTCAGTTATTTGTCTTCTTATTTCGATTTGATTGTAGTAAACACTGTATTCAACCCCCTTCTATAGTGTGTGTGACCTAACAATTAATTAATTTCATAATTAATTAATAAGGGATAAATCAACTGATCAATAAAGTTCAAATGAGGACACAATTCCTTGGAGATTGGCCTCCAAGAAATCTCATAGGATAAGGAATAAGTTTCCTACTTCCTAGGATTCCAAAGTTCGTTCTAATTCAGAGACTTCCCCACCAAGTCTCCCAACTCTAGACCAATTCAACGGCTCCCAACATCTATATAAGGGGTCTCACCCCAAAAATCAAAACTACGTTTTTTGACTTGATCCTTGACAATCAGCAAGGTACGTAGGCATCTTGTTAAGGCAGATCGAGTCACGAGACACAAGAGCAGTCAAATCGAGTTTCGAAACTCACAAACCGTAGTAGTAAATACAGCAATTAATACACCTTAGTTTTCTATCCATAACAAATAATAATTATTGTAAAATAAAAAGTGAACATATAAAAGTAAGGTCACAAAATTTAGTAAACTATATTTGTAATCGGAACAAAATTATAGAAAAAATTATTTATAGAAAGTAAAAATATATATATATACTTACAAAAAAGAGAAAGTATGTAAAAAAGATTAAACTACCTTGGGTAGATAAAATTCTTTAATTCCATTTGAGCATTTTTGTTTTTATACGACGTTTTGATTTTTGCATGTATTTAATATATTTTGATTAAATAATTAGAAATATTATTTATAATCTTTTTGTAAATCAAAATTTACTAATAGAAATAAAAATGTGACAACTAAAAAGTGAAGGAGGGAGTACTTATTTTATGTGTTTCGATTTATCTGCTTTTCTCGTACTTTTTTGAAATATACTTCCTTCGTCCTTTTTTATCTCTTTTAATTATCATATTTCTTTTTAATGGTAAAATTAACTATTTTTTTTACCAATGATTAACCACTACTCTTATATTATTTACAAAAACCAAAAATAATTTATTGGAGTATATTAAGTATATTTTCCAATGATATATATTTTTAATTTGATTTTATTAGAAAATATTTATTTCATAGTAAACATTGAATTGTGCTTATTTTTTATTATTAAATGAGAAATCAAAACAAAGATAATTTCTAATTCATTACACTTTAACGCCTAATTAATATAAAATTTACATTATTGTTATACTCAACTTGAATATATTCAGATTAAGTATTACGTAGACTATTTCTTGTATAGATCATTTTAGTAAAAGTATAATTTTGAATTTGGATCGGAGATGGTCTAATTATCAATAAATTATGTACATATGTCATTTTATTTTATAACAAAAAATTTATTATTCACTTAATAATCAATTAAAAAAATTGTAATTGCAAAATTGTTTTTGGATCAATTGAAATTTTGTTAGGATTTTTTTAATCTATTTCACATGATTAACCATAAAACATTAAAAAGTATTGGAGAAATTTGAAGTATTTCTGAATGGAAAAAAAATTAAGGACTCTTAATTAATACATACACGATCGCCATTTAAGAAGGACATACAAAACAATTTAAGATAATATCGGTTAATTTATTAAGTATATTTGTTTATGAGGAAATTATTTTTTTCAATCATTTAAATTGATTATTTATTGTATTTAGAGAATCACTTAATATGCATATTAGATATATTTATTTGCACCGAATACAAATAAAGACATTCATTTGCATAAAATAAAAGTGAAGGTCAAACCTTATCAGTGCACCGAGTAAAAGTTTACTCCTCTAAACAACGCCAAACTGTAGTTGTCTGTAGTTCGGCAGACTCATTTCCTGTAATCCAATCAAAATACAAGCTCCCCCAAACATCATGAACTGGTTGAATTATTTGAACTATTTAGCTTACCCATCAGTCAAGTCCCATACTTCCGGATGTAATCACTTCTGACATGTAAAGAGAAACAATCAAATAACTGAAAAGGCAGCACGAAACTGATTTTGGTAACAATATCCTTCCTCAAACGTCCTTCATTAACAAAAAAAAACACTGGTATCTGAATCTCTGTGCATTGAAATCACAAAACAAACTACAAAATTAGTTTGAACATATAGACCAGTTCTTTCTTTCGACAGGCAAAGAAAGATCCATTTTCGTGACCCTATTCCCAACTGTCCGAAGACACAAACCTGTCAAATACAATCAGAAGTATTAATAAACAGTACATCAAAAACAATGATAACATTATGGCTGCATAAGTAGGATATTGTTTGCTCTAATCTAAGTGAAGCTCTCATGGATTGGGTTTTTTTTTACATCTCCTAGAAGGCTAGATAGTAATGAAGTTAATTGAAAGTTTGTTATTTAACAATCTGTCCCTTGCACAACCGATTTGGGCTTGACATGTGCGGAACTATGTCCTCATAACAGCACGACTATCTCTACCAAAAATACCTTATGGTTCTAGACTAGATTTTTTCCTTCCACAACCTCCAACACAACACACCTGCTCTCGCTCTCACATTACTTTAAATATTTAACATTAATTCAAGCCAAGCATGAAAATCCACATTGTGATTGCATTACTGTAGTTCAGGCTGTTAGAGGTACTTCATCTATGATATATTCATTTGCATGTTTTAAAAATGAGGGTAGGATTAATTGAGTAAGCTGCAGAAATCTCAGTACAACGATCTGCAAACAAGGTGGCGAACCACCTTGCTCGCAATGCTATGGATCTTGCTAATCATACTTTTCCGAGGATCTGCTAACTCTTGTTAAATTAAGTCTGATGGCTGATTTAGGCCGTTAGTAAGAAATGCAATTTAATTTAAAAAACAGAGGATGACATACGCTTAGTTTTGTCCGAGTATCTTCTTAATGTATGGCTATGGTACATGTCAATCCAAAAGCACAAGTTTAATCACAAAGGTCAATTATACTACATGTATGTAGGGAAGCTAGTTACAACATAACTCATATTATATGTTTTGGCCTTACAGGTCACCGAGAATACTGAAATATATATATAGATTACAATTGTTTGAAATGAGAAATTAGCACCATGAGCATGAGGCTCACTGACAACCACAATAAATTGATTTCCTGCAAAAAACTACATACTGCCGGTCACAGATGTGCCATATAATTGCACCCGGGGAAGCTTTTACAGTCACATGGGTGTCACGACAGTTAATATCGACACTTGAACCGAAACACTCAACCTATTCAATTTCTCGAGGGCTTCTGATCATCATTGCTACATCTGTGACCGCCACTGGGCTGCTTCCGCCATTCCCACTCGAGGGCTTCTGACCATCAATGCGAGACCTGTGAACACGATTAGCAAACTCCATCTCCATTGATGGTTCATCCTTGGTTGAGCTCGCTAATTTTCCTTTGCCATTGTAATAAATAGCATAGAGTATTAGCTGCACTATTCCTAGTCCGCCTCCAACGCCATTTGGTATCTGCAACACCATAACTTATGTATACATTAAATGATTTTTGAAGTACTGCAACAAGAAAATAAGTAGATAATTTAAAATTAATCAACTAAAACTGAAGAACCAAGACACTATAAATATAAATCTCACAGCAACAAAAAGGTCCTCTCCCAGCAGACCAAAAATACACCAGGAAGTTCCGCACAGGAAACTAAACAGTGACAACAAAAATGGCATGTACTCCACACTGCGTGTTCTAATAACCAATCTCTGCACGTTTTTATTCAGAAAGTGTTAGTCTATCTAACGAACATAAAACCACTTAATTCTCTTTCGAAGCAAAAAAGTGGTTGTAAAAATTCTTGCGTACAGCTTGCTATGAACTATCACATAGTTGGGCACCTTTCCGAATGTTTAGGTGTATGCACCTCTTCTGCTGACTATCATGTGACATGTCAATATACTACCTAATCATAAACCAACAAAGAAGATGTATAGACAAATAGCTAATAGTAGACTAAGGTTATATGCACTATAGGTCAAAAAGGGAAATCAATTGCATGATCCTAGTTGTCAAGCAAATGATCATCTATAGAAACTTCGATATCACTACTTGAATTTTAAATGAGGCTTATTACTGCAAACTACAATGTAAAAAGAATTTGTGCCAACAATATAGCATAACTGAACATTTCTTACCATAACTGATAATGGTGAACCGTACATTATGACAGAAAAAATTGCCGCAGCCAAACCACAAAAAATCTTCCTCTTCTGATGGTGGAGAACAAAGATGGAGATAAATGCAATCGTACAGAATACGGTGAGAACAAAGGTAAGGATTCCAAGAATTTTTAGTTTTTCCTTCTTAGGCGCGTATATGAGGAATATGAGCACATAAATGGCTTCAATGCCTGCTCCGGTGCCATTGAGTGCTGAAACAAGTATGTTGTTTGATGATACAAAAGGCATCCCGTACCTATACAAGTGATAAGTTTTTAGTACATGAGATGCAGAGGTGCAACAAGGCAATTAACAAGTAAAAATGAAGAATATGAATGCTTCCATCAACAGAAAACAAAGAATATGAATGCTTCCATCAACCAAAACTAACAGTTTAGTCTTAGATAATCTTCTACTTCAAGACTATGTAAAGATGATCGCTTAGAAAGAGGGAAATAAATAAAATAAAGTTTCAATTTGATCATGAATAACTGCATACGAAGGTATACAAATGCTTGACAGCAGATAGCGACGGTCTTTCTTGAGTTTTAAAAATTTGAAGTACAGCAAGATAGTCACAGAAAAATGCAACTAAGTAATCTTACCAGGCTGAAAGGGCGCAGTTGAGCATGGTCATTAAGTAGGGTATCCCCGAAAATTGCTCAGTAGATTTGTTCAAAATGATCCTTTTGAAAGTAACCCTGTACCGATCATGAAATTTCGCAAAAACAAAACAATAAATGGAGAAATAATATTTTGCAGGGAGCTGCATTGGTGTTGAATCAGTAATATATAACCTATGTAATCACAGAAGGCCTAAACATAAAGAGAAGTACAAAGAAAAAGCATAACTACAAAGTGTACGTAAATGAAAGAAAGATTTAGGTAGAAGATTTTAATATATATCAGTATATCTGGATAGATAAGATGAATGCTTACGTTGGTGCTAGAAATAGGAACAAACCAGTTAAATCCCCTGTTGCAAAAAAAAAAAAAAAAAAAGAAACAAAAACCAAAAACACAAAAGCGCCATTACTTACACGTTACAAGTTTCCAAGAAGCTTATGCAAGTACAGGGTTGTATATTTAAGAGAGAGAAGTAAGAGTAGTGAAAGGATTAAAAATAAAAGTTGAGAAGAGAAGTAGAAAATTAAACACACCAAAAATCCCAAATACTGAATGCAGAGTTTTTGTCATTTCAGTGTATCCTTCAAACTTGAGAGAATTGTAAGATAATATACAGATAGGAGAGTACCAATGCAATTAGGAACCGGGGGTTTATATACAGCATAAGAAGAACGGATTCACATATCCGCATCAACTACATGCACAACACGACACAAGTTACCACTTAAACCCTCAACAAGTTATAAGTTAGTTGAGCTCATAATTTGAGCAAACACCCTCAACAAGTTCATTCAAACTTGAGCTCATAACAAGTTGGGTACCCAAACAGGAACATTATTATGGGAACTTATTTCATATCATATCCTAACATTGCACATGGCTTGAAAATCCATTTTTTGCAATGTGAATATATATTTAATACCTCTTTAACCGAATTTTGTCTCAGTGTTCAAATTTAATAATGCCCTTTGACACACAAGAAACCTGGCCGTCCAAATACTACTCAACTCTCTTTGCATGCAAGGAGTTAGTCTTGGTTCAAGTTTCAAAGACAGTTGTGGTAGTTTGTTTCTTTTCTTAAAATCCATAGAGCAGGTGTTAGTCATCTTGGATTCGATTCTGGCCCAAAATATTATCTTCTATATATAGAATGTACACAAACCATCTTATAAAGTAGCTCATGTATCATCAAACTGGCATGTTAGGTAGTAGATCATGTCAATTTGACAAAACTGTGATGCAAGCAATGCATAGTTGAAAAATGAACCTTTTCTATGCTATAGGTTGGGGTATTTGTCCAAGTAAAATAGAATTCGGTATCATTTTGTTCTCCACACAACAAATATTAGCTAGTAACGTCAGTGGTGATATTATTTTGCTTTGGTTCCTAATTTCCCTTAATTGAGGCAGCATTCAAAAAGCCCAAGAATTCAGAATTCGTGATTTATAGAGTACTAGTCAAGTTGCATACATTCAACTTTTTCTTTCTTTTCATAAAATCTAGCTAGATGAGGCATCTATCTGTACTCTCAATTATCCATGCCATTTTATACGATCTCCTTTTCTTTTTTAAATTTCTCAAATATGATAAACCTTGACTTTATGAAATAAGATTATCACAACAACACATTAATATAATATACTACTTATTTTAACATTTATTATCGTAGTTGTGAGGTTAACATCAATGTCAAGTTTTTCTTTTTAAAACCTGTGTTAGTTAAACAAGCTCACATAAGTTGAGGTCAGGGCCCAAGTACAATACTTAATTTTACTTTCAATATTTTGTATGTATTGTAACTGTCTGGATCTCCTTCTCTTTTGGTGTATGTTTGGCCCAATCCATAGAAGAATCGACTATACAGGACAGCAAAGACAAACTATATTCTATCTCAATGTTGTAATTCTAATTCAAACCCAAATTAAAACTGAACTTTTCATGAATTACAAAATTTAATTTGCATTTTTGTGATAAAGCTAGAAAACAATTAACTTTACGTACTAAAAATAGGTCACCCTATAATTCCCTGTTTCAAAAGGAGAGGAATGTAAAGATAAATAAATAAAATAAAGAACCTTAAATATTTCTTAAATAAGTTATCTAAGATATTGATTTTTCAGCAAAATTCACCTTATATAGTATTAATGTAACTGAAATAGGGGCGTTATTCATCTCAATTTTGTATTGAAACAAGTGAAAATTATTTAGGTAGAGTTCAGCGATTAAACAAATATATTATTGCAGATTCAGAAAATATTATTTATGTAGTATATTTTAAAATGAATCAGTTCAGGGTTTGCAGAACAATATTTTACTTGAACAAAATAAGGCTAAATGAAGATGCTGCGGTAAAACTTAAAATCTCAGGTAACTTACCCAACATTTATATATTTTAGGTTCCTTTATTATTTTTCTTCTTTCTAATATCGAATATTACATAGTCAGAATATTGGGCCTATTTTTTCTTGTAATGTTAGTACATTAGGACCCCACACAATAATATGTGGTTTCGTTGCATTTTTGGGTCAGTTCAACTAAACGGTATAAAAGTAGTCCACTTTAAAGAGGAAGTTGCAAAAATAGTTCACTACGCCACTTTAAGGGCATGGAAGTTATGTTGCGCCACATGAGTGTATTATATATATACATTTTTTTCTTCCCCTGTTTGCCAACCCAACCGATGCGTGTACCTAAAATTAATGTTGAACAAAAGTTTTGAGAGGATTATTAAGCATATTATATCCTTATAATCTATTTTTTTGGCCTAATATTACAGTAAAAGTACAATACTTCCACTTGACGGAAACAATTAAGGGTAAAAAATTAATGAAGATATATTTGTTGATCACACCCGAACATGATTCCTTAGAAGAAAATGTGAACTAGTATAACGAAAAATTTTGTTGTACATAAAATTTGAAAATAATTTTGTTGCATTAATTTTTTCATATTACAGAAGTGTTGTAAATGTATTTGAAATGGGTAATTTTTGTTTTAATTGAAAAATTATATATTCAAGATTTTCCTACCTCCAAAGAAGGTATCGTGGTAGTCGAGAAAATATTGTGTTCACATAAGCCATTTTCTTGGATGTATTAAAAATGTTTTTGTTTTCATCACTAACGAAGATAGTGTTTCAAAAGTTATCAGTATTGTCATGAACTTTGGGAATATTATCACATATAGTACAAAAGTCTCTTGCTTTTAATTGAGTCCATTTTTCATTCAAATGGGGAACAAACTACATTGCAAGCGAACATCGAATAAGTAAACATAGAATGAGAAAAATACATTGCAACTAAATAGGGGATAACGAAACAAGCTGAAAATTTTTTAGTCATCCGCAAGATTAACTACATACTGATCAAACTCTGGATCCGCAATGTCTTTAGCAATCTCATCATCTACATCCTCATCCTCTTGTATGTGAGGGGATGTATGCATATGACCTCCCTCCCCATATTCGTGGGCCGAGGTGTACTTACTCGACGGAGTATCACGCAATGGGAATGGGTGGGGGCCCTGAGTACCATGGCATATGGTTGTAGCCATACCAGCATCATCGTGGCCTTAAGAAAAATCTCCCAGTTTTACAATATATTTCGCATATTTTTGATCCCACTACCGGTCCTCTTCTCGTATCTTTTCAGCCCTACACCTTGCGACTTCATCCTCGTACTCCCTTTTCTTCATCTGAAGCTCGTCCTCCATGAAGTGGTAGTGTTGACACATTTGCTTTAACTCATAGTCATATTCCTCCTTTCAAATGTGACCATCTTTGAAACTCTTATTAATGTTTTTCTTCATACTCGATCGTTGATTTTATAAACTTCAAGTGCATTTCCCCATAGCCAACAAACTGTTCATTGTCATGGAAGGCATACCCTTGTGCGACCTTTATACCTCGCATCTTCTAACAAATTGCTTAATGAGATATAGTTTTGCTCGTTGAGCTTCAGTAGGTGCCTAAGATTCGGTCCATTTATACCAACTTCCCCGTTATTACCAATATCAGAACTTGTGTGTCCCTTGCCCTTGTCCATGACCTGAGTGTAGCACTCTCAGAAATTTGATAATGTAATACTACAAAGGTGGAAATTCAGTTGATAACTTATAGTTTTGCAGATATTTATAGGCAGAATTTTATATTGTTAAAATGTGATATTAAATTGTGCAATAAAGTAGTGAAAATATTTGATGTTATTGGGGCAATAAATTTGAAGATGAAAGTATTCATTTATGTCGTTGATTTGCGAATAAAAGTTGAGTTGTCAAATCATTTAAAAAAATTGCATGTGACTACTCTTGTGAATTTATGACATGTGCAGTTTCTTTAAGTACACACAGTACTTATTTTAACTTTTCATATTTGTGAGAAGATTCGGACATGGCATGTTCTATGCATTCATTTGACAAGTCGACTTTACTTTTAAAAGTTGACAAGTCGAGTTTATTTTTTTACTTTTTGTAAAAGTTAAGAAATTGTATTCTCTTAAAAAATGAATTCATTTCGTTTCTTATTGATTTAGAATATCCTTAATGAGAATCTAGATTATCAATCTAAAAGTAAGGGCTAACGAGATAATGTGTATGATAAGTCCAGGTTTCATGGGGGGTACTCAATTATTGTAGTTGTTTTTTATAAGCCGTGTTGTTTAGCACAATTTCACAATATGTTGTACGGGATGTTAGTATGTTGTTATGATTTTATGTTATTGTAAGGATTTTTAAAATTGAATTTGCATTAATTTAAGACTTTGTAACCTTACTTTTGTGTACATCCACCTTATGAATTAATGTGAAAATTAAATTAAAATGATAGTGAAAATTACACGATCAGATTTGTCTAGGCGGGCGCAATTGACATTTCTTACTCCGTTTTGAAGGATTTTTAGCACATAAACGCAACGAAAACGTAAATTTAAATCTTAAAAAAAAACCGAAACCCTCTGCATGATCCATGCAAAAAATAATATTTAATTCGTAGTTCAGTATATTTACCTTAAGAAACTTTACGTTAATGGAAAGATGGAGGTCTTTAATGGCGATCCAAGAACAACGAGCGGAGATCCTTAGCAGCTGCTCCTCAGGTGTGAAGCACTCCACCGGTATCCACCAAGAAAATGATGTAATGAAGGAGGAGGAGATGGAGAGAATTAGGGTTTTGTAAATCTTTTTGGTTGAGGCAAAAATAGGGTTTATAATAGTATATTTATAGGAAAAATTTTCAACTGAAAATTTTCCCATAAAATATTATTATTATTAATCCTTTATTATTCTCATTAATAATTAAAACACCTTTTAATTACTAATCCTTTTTCTAAACACTTTAGAAATAATTCTCTCTCTTGATTTAATTTCCAAAAATTAAATTCTTATTTAATAATATTAAGAACCTTTTCTTAATTAATTTATAATCAACTAAATCTCATTTAATCAATTATTAAATTTGTCAATTAATTATTTATTTCATAAATAAATAATTATCAGCCATTATTAATTAATTCCTCCACCATTAAATCATTCTCTTTTATGGTGTGACCCTGTAGGTTCAATATTAAGCCGGTAGTAGAAATAAATAATAATAAAACTATTTTATCATTATTTATATAAATTCTCTAATTCATTAAATATAATTAATTAATCATATTTATTCTACATCGTGAGGGATACTTCTCAGCATATCGCGACTATCCGGATAATACGAATTCACTGCTTAAAATGCCAAGAACCTATTCAGTGAATAGTTACCGTACAATTAATTCCTTCTACCCTGCAATGTCACGATTAAATACAAGGCATGAAACTTGTGTCAAGCCTATCTTATTTAATCACTTGTTTTCCCATTCACTATGCTTAGTTCTATTTAATGTAAATTAGAAACTCCTTTCTAATTTCATTCACTCTGGCCAGAGATTCCTGAACTAATATAAGTGGATCAACATTGAACATTCTCTTCCTTCACTGGAAGGGGTAGATCATTTATTGATCATACACTATCTTCGTGTACAAATTTCTATACCCAGTAGAGCCCGTATAATTGTCCCTTGAGACTAAGAACTAAACCAAAGCATAGTTCAGTGTACACAAGATGACTATGATGACCTCAAGTCTAAGGATACTTGTACAACTATCACTATGTGAACAACTGCTGACACGTGAGTGAACTCCATCAGTTGTTCAGCTGTATGAGTCATGTTCAGTGAACTTATTCTATAATAAGCACTTACATACTAGCTATAGTGTCACCACACAAATGTCTATGAGAACAGACATCCTTCATAATAAAGCAAACATAGTATGTACCGATCTTTGCGGATTATTAATTACCAGTTAGTAATCCTACGACCAGGAACTATTTAAGTTTAGAGTTATCATCTTTTAGGTCTCATTATTATGATCTCATCATAATCCATAAAAAGCTTTACTCTAAACTGTGGTATATCTTATTTAAACATTTAAATAGATAGAGCCGGCAATAAAAACAAAACAAGTCTTTTACTAATACCAATGAAATCAAAACAGATTACATAAAAGTTATTCCTAAATCCTCATACATGATTTGACTTAGGACATATCTTTTTCACGTTTTATGTGACCTTGATGGCTGGCGCTGCATTTTCTCAAATTATTGTATTATTTTTGAGAGCTTATCTAACATTATTCTTACTTTCTTACCATTTTCGGGTGGCTAAAAACCATTGATCTAAATATTTTTTTGTCAAAGTAGTGCAGAAATATTACAGTATAAAGTTACAAAATTTAAAATTTGGAGTAAATAACTATATTTTCAAAAATTTTAAAAATCACTTTTCATTATACTAGTTCACATTTCCTTCTAAGGAACCATTTTCAGGTGTCAACAAATGTATCTTCATTAATTTTTTCCCTGAACTTTTTCTGTCAAGTGGAAGTATTGTACTTCTACTGCAATATTAGGAAAAAAAATTAGATTATAAGAATATGTTATGCTTTTTAATCTTATCAAAACCTTTGTTTAACATGAATTTTAAGTTTGAGGATCGGTTAACTTGGGTAACAGGGGAAGAGAAAAAAAATACACACTACGCCACTTCTAGTGGTACAGCATAACTCCAACGCCACTTGAAGTGGCGTAGTGGACCATTTTTCCAAATTTTGTTCAAGTGAGTTACTTTTACAAATAACGAATTCAACCCACTCAGAAATCCAACGGAGCCGTAATATGTAACTTAATTTTTTGTTTTCCAACTATTAATAGTACTGAACAATAAGCTCCACACTTCCCCCAAAAAATTGAGAGAAAAAGAAAATGGTTGTTCAGTCAATGAAATCATGAATAGCCAATAAAGATACTTCATAAGCTCAAGTCAAAAAAATCATTACAAAGAAGTCATGAAGGTCTCTTTCGAGGCTAATACTGTTAAGCTTATATTTTTCATCCAATTAGTTGATGCTAGTTAATTAAAGACATTGTAGAAATTATTTGTAAAAACAGGTGTTGAGCAAGATTGAAGGTGTATGTATAACTCAACAATACTACTTTGGATAACTTAACACAGGAAAAAAACTTTGAAATAATCTATGTTCCACTAGGATCAGTATAGATTGTTTATTGGGCATATACACTAAAGGTTTAGTTAGATGCAGTGAAGAAGACGTCAATAGTGATCCGTATGAAGTTCATTAATATGTTCAGGCATCGGAGGAATAAGGTTGGAGTCATTCAAAGTTGTTATCAGGATCAGTATGAAGGCCTCAAGGATTTCCAGTGTAGTTGGTTATATTTGGTAGAAGACTTAACAGTGGTTTATACGGGTATAATACGAAGGCCTGGGAGCGGAACTAGTCGTCTGTGAAACAGACCCGTGCACTAGACGTCAGTGGTCCGTGAAAGGAAATGAAGTATTATTTTTAGAAATACTGTTAAGTGGTTTTTGTACTCGCGGATATTGGAAATATTTTTTGTACAAAATCCCGGATATTAGGAAATTAAATGGCTTGAGGATACAGAAGGGTACAACTAAACAACTCGAGGAATTGGCCAAGTTCTAGGTTTAATTGTTAACTTAAATTAATTTATTAAATGGACTCTAATATAATTTATTTAATAAATTTAAAATAATTTATTTTATAACTTTAAATAAGTTTATTTTATAAATCTAAAATAATTTATTTATATAAATTATGTTTAAGTTTATTTTATAAAATAATTAAGTTAATAAAATAAACTAAATTTATGTGTTTAATTCGAATTCAAAAGGAAATGTACAAATGCAAAAGAAAAAGAAGCCAAAAATGATCATATTGTACATGATAGAATTGAGTTGCATGGCTAGCAACTTGGATACACGCAGGACCCACAAGCAAAGTGAACATGAATTGTTTTTGTGTTCTGCAATAGAAAATAAAACAAGTGGCAGACTTGTTTGTTATTTAAACAAAGAAACCAGGCGATTTTTAGTTTCTAGAGAAAGCAAAACAAATTGTGAAGATAGTAAATCACACATGGTGGGCTCCTGGGTAGTAACAGATTGAGTAAAGAAAACAAATGAAAATCATTTGTACAAAGAAATGGCAGTGCTTCGAATTGGTTGAAACCAGGAGCATGTGTCGTGCGTGACGCGCACGCGCCATTGCGGTCCTTTCCTGCGTGTGCAATAAATACTCCCTCCTGTGCTTGCATGTTGTTCGAACTATAAAACAAAGATGGCTGCCTTGGGTGGTTAACTCGAATATAAAACAAAGGTCCTGTGTTTATTCTTTTATACAAACACAGAATTCAAAAGCAAATGAATTGTTTTTTACTCGGCGCAGGTTGGTGAATTGTTGTTACTCGTCGCCAGTTGAGTGAAAAAGAACTTGACAGTCACAAGTTGTTAATATTAAAACTCATTCTGGCAGCTCTATTTGAGTCGCAAGTAAAGGTATAAAAGGTGACAGTTACAACATGAAATTTAGTCTCCGGTTACATTCTTCTTCCCTCATCATGGCTGAATATTTTCGAGAAAGTCGCAGGTTGATCAAATCCAAATCAAAAATAGTGAGTCGCGGGCCGTGGTTTTTCTAGTCGCAAGTTAATTTTCTCTGGTCGCAGGATACAATTTACAAAGCTGTAAATTCAAAATGTATGGACTAAAATCAGCCACGTGTCCTTCTTTCTCCAGCCTACCAATTTATATAATCAATCAACAGGAACTATATCTGAATCTCCTCCATTTTTTTTATAAAGTGCGAAACTCTTGAAATTTTATCTCAGTACTCTTTAAAAGCTTGATTTTACAAGGAGAGGTCATTTCCAATTTATTCCACATCATTTAAAGCCTTACAAACTTGTAACACTCATTATTTAAAATTCTCTTGATTGTATTTAATACCTTTTGATAGGAGCTTTTAATTTTTAGAGTGATAAGAAGAACCTTAGATTTATAGCTTGTTGTTTTGGTTCTTTTTATATTTCTTGCTTTAGATCTTTGTATTTGGAGTTGTAAGCAAACATCCGAGTATTTATACTTTTGAATAAAAAGAATATTTACCCAGAACCTTGTTCTGTGTTTGATTCGTTTTAATTTTGATATTTCGCTGCAATTAATTTTAGAAAACGAAGAACATACATTCACCCCCCCTCTGCTCCAAACAATTTGTATCAGATCTTGTTGATCGATATACAGACCTGATTCTTTAGATTAGCAAGTTTTGTTGTTGGTTTTGGTTGTACGGAGTTTAGGAGTGCTTTTGGGGTGTAGATCTGATTTAGATTTGTTGGTTTTGACCTGACTAGCTTGGTATTGTTGACTTACTGGGTTATCATATTTTGAGACGGTATATCGCGAATTTTTCTCAGATCTGAAAAGATGAGTTCTCAGAAAGTTAGTAGTATCAAGGTTCCTCAGTTCGATAAATCGAGATATTATCTATGAAAAAGAAAATGCTGTTGTATATTCGGGTGTCAAATCCAGACTATATGAGAGTGTTAAGAGAAGGAAGACATGTGCCGATGAAGGATCATCCGGAGTTTCCTAATATGAGAATGACATGTCCTGAAGCAGAATGGAGTGCTCGTGACAAAGAACTGATAGTTTTGGATGAAGACATGCAGCTTATTTTGGTGGATTCGATGGATGATGATATGAGCCACCAAATTATAGTCTGTGAGAATTCTAGGCACATGTGGAAGACCATATAACTGCTTATGGAAGGAACTGAGATTGTCAAGCAGAATCGATTGGATATATTAACTTCGCAATATGAGTCATTTAAGTCCTTGCCTGGAGAAAGCATAACTTAAGTCTTTGAGAGACTGAATAAATTGTTAAATGAATTAAGTATTCATGGCAAGACTTATCTTTAGAGAGAATTCATTTGGAAGTTTATGCTAGTCCTACCTCACCACTTGGAGAATAAGGCTTCATCTGTTCGTGAACGAGTTGATTTTGAGACCATGACACTTGAGAAGTTGTATGGTAAATTGAAGACACATGAGATGGAGCAGGAACAAAGGAAGATCATCTATGATGATGGTACAGTTGATAACAAGAATGCTGAACTACTCAAGACAATTGCTCTTGTAGCCATTTGAATCAAAGAGCTTGACATTACTGCTGAAAAGCCTAAGTCTAAAGCTGAAGCGCTCTTTGAAGCTGAGATCGAGAATGCGTTAGCATACACGCTCTCTAGAGTAGCTGAAAAAGCAACAAACAAACAAGTAAGTAAAATATCCGATTCAGTGAACTGTAACGACCACTGATGTCAAGCACATAAACTAAAAGTAAACCACGAGTCCCCGTCAACGGCGCCAAAAACTTGTTAGGACGAAAAAATGCGCTAAATTACACGCAAGTATACGCGTTCGCAAGTAATATAGAATTATTTCTAGTTTGTTCCCACAGAAACTCTTTTAGGTTAAATTCAATTTATGCACTTATTCAACAATGGTATGGTTATTATTCAATGCTAAGATGATAACAAGTTGAGATTGTTTATAACTACGAGATTATACTAACTATTATTAGCTAATAAAATTAAGGTTAATCTACTTATATAACACAAACATGGGATTCTAACTTCATTAAATACTTCATTCAATAACCTTTTTGTTCTTAACCTTAGCATGCAATGGTGATGACACTAACCAGATAACATGAAACTAGTAAACGCCAACTTTCATTGTACGAATACCCTACTACCAGACATCCAGAAAAGGGATAGAAGCTAAATATACACCAATTATATTGAGACCCTATATGTCTATAGAATTTGACAACATAACAGTTTAATGTGCAAGTTATCTATTATGATTATATATGGCAATTAAGATGGTTAAAATTACCAACGAATCATACATATCAAATACATGAACCTGTGCTAGCATGGCAAGTTATAAACCCCTATATTCACTTTCACTTCAATAGAGATTAACACGCTATCTTTTAAGTTCCCGAAGCTCATAAGACGAATAAGCACAACCAATACTAGGATATCATACAATCACCACACACTAAGGTATCGACATAAATTAACTATTGAAATCCATAAATAAATTCGTTAGAACCCCACGATAACGATTAGCCCATAACCAAAATCATCATCACTGTGGGTTCCGATGAAAGCATAATATAATAAACTAAGTCCTTATAAACTGAATAATAATCAAAGTACGTTCAACAAGAGTAATAGGTTCAACAAACAAGAAAACTAGCATCCAAGATTAAAACTCAATTAAAGAATCACAAGTATAAACAAGCTTTTCTTCTCTTTTGTTGTATTTGTGCTCCTAGGTCTTCTCTCCGTCTTCTCCTTAGTCTCCGTTGTTAAAAACGTCTTTAGAGAGTATTTATATAGCAGCCCAATCAATCCAGAAGCCTAGAAAATCCATCTTCTACTTGCAACAGGATTCTCAGAATTCGGCATGGCGCGGCCGTGCGCTCTCCCAGCGCTCCTCCTGCTATTCTGGCGCGGGCACACGCTATCACAGCGCGGGCGCGCTGACCTTTTGGAAAAAATGAATTGCTTTATTATATTTGCTATTTTTTATGGCGATCAGCATACGAACATTCGAGGCGCCTTCCCAACACTAATTTAGCATCAAAACAACGCTAAAACTCATACTTCCTCCAACTATGCCTGAAATGCAAAAACACTACAAAACACATCAAAATACAAATAACTTGAGTACAAAACACCAATTCAAGCCTTTACGAAGCATTCTAAGTGGATATAAATGCCACTTAACACACCCCCAAACTTGAACTGATGCTTGTCCTCAAGCATAAACAGACTCAAAGAACAAGAAACAAAAATGCATGAATGTAAACTACATGAATGCAACGATCCCCTCAGATTAACTAAACCAACCAATGAGCAACATCTTAACAAATGCAGTTATTCGCACAAAGATCAATCAAAACCTACAAATCAACTCACAAGCCAGAAACGTGCGTGCATGCAGATGCTTAACAGATATACTATCACAACTAGATCAATAATCATGACTCACTACTCATCAAGACAATCACAAGGTTATAAATAGGATAAACGCTAAACTCAGTATGATTGACAACACTTCAATTTTTATATCAGAGTTATACACGGATTCATGCTTTTATTGATAACACATAACAACACAAACATACTTATTTGATCGTGCAATGAGTGAGGTTCACAAAAGACTTATACAATAATACCCATGTAGCGAACATTAGGTTAATGATCCCAGACTATAAAAGCCTTAGGTCACTAGGCACAAAGTCCCTTAAGAACTTAATAACTCGAGTATTAAAGAGCCCACTCGTGATCAATTATGCATAACACATATTTTTTTTTCTTTTTTTCATATTTTTTTCTCTTTTTTTTCTTTTTTTCAATAATTTCTGAACGAGTGCGTTTCGCTCCATCCCGTTCAACCCTAGACTACTCACATAAATATGAGCCGGCTACTAGCCATTTGACACCTAGCCACAACAACTAGCAATGAAATCAATTATTTTTATCCAATTATTAAATATCCATGTTATGTTGTCATTAAGAGAATATCCTAAATTCCAAACATAAAGAAGCGATTAAACCTCGACAAACAAACAAAATATGATCATGATCTAGCTCTCAAGCAACCTATAAGACTTAGTGAAATTTTTCTTGTTTCTAGCATGCAATTCAACTCGATAGGACTTAACATCCCTCTATACGACATCACTACACTAGCATTAATATCACAAATCAATTGGTAAAGTAAACTTAAGGAATCATAATATACATGCAATCTATATACAACATACTAACATGCAAAATAAAAAAACTACTACATGGCAAATATACAACTATATGAACTAAACTATCATGAATATGCAACTATATGGACACACACATAACATATATTCCTTAACTACCACCCCAAACTTAAAATATTCAATGTCCTCAGTGAAGGTAATAGTAAGGAATCGGGCATACCTACTCGGAATCAAGATCATCACCCTCAACGGGTGAAGTGTCAGGAGGTGGTTACACAGAGTCCTCACCAAAAATTGGCCACTGGATGTCAACTCCTGTGGCTCTGAATGTTGTACCCAACGTGTTAGGTAATCAATCACATAGAGGGGGGGGGGGTGAATGTGTTTTTCTGATTTTAGGCTTTTCTTGAAAGTTAATGGTTGAACAAAGTAAATTAAATCTTGTATAGAAAAGTGTTCATGCAGAATCTAAACTTGTAGAAAATAAAGAACACATATCTTCAAAACTCACTTAATTTTTATATTAAAAATTAAGACCGTTTTGCTACAAAATTTCTAAGCTCTTTGATGTTAAAGAGCTCAGCTTCTTCTTGAGAGTGATACAAGAGTTTTTCTCTAAATTGTTACATCTAACTAGAGGACCAGTGTAAAATTTATAACTCAGTTAACTGCTGGTTTACACAATGGATAATAAACATGCTATTAGCTTTTCTAAACTGTCATTTGTCATTTCTATTTATAGAAAAGCAAATCTTCCATTTCTGGCTTAGCATATCTTTAACATCCCGTGTTCACTTTAATCTTCCTCTGTCAGTTAATCTTTGCCATTGATCTTGTACACTCTTTAAGCTACTTTTTGTAGACTTGTCAATCCAGCTATTGGATTGTTTGTTGATTGTTTATCTTGGATATTGAACTGATATGCAATTCTGTACTTTGAGACTGTACCCCGAGATCTCCAGTTTGAATTAATAGAACACGTGACATCTCGATAAGTATATAGGCTTATCGAGATCTCTAGCACTCCATATTCAGTTTGGCTTGTAGAGGTCTTCAGCTTGTCGAGATCTCTAGTCTTCACATTTTCACTTTGACTTATGGATAACTCAGAGTTCTCTACTGAATGTAGACTTGTCAATAACTCTAAGTTTTCTAGTGAATGAATGACTTGTCGATATCTCCAATCTTCATTTCTTCAATTTTTCTTGTCAATATCTTCCTGAGTTCTCTAGTAGCTTTCCTGACTTCTCCATTCTGAATTCATTCATTTCTTCTATCCCGACGGATATTGCTCATCCGTCGAGTGGTGATTGTAACCCGACGGATGTGCCTAACAGCAGTCATCCGTCGACTAGCCAAACTACTATTCCGATGGATCTTCCTCATCCGTCGGTACTCTCTGAAACTTGAATGACTTCTCGATAAGCCATTCTGGAGTTCTCAAATGACTTCTCTATAATATTAAATCTATGACTTGTAGAGATCTTGACTTAGAGTATTTTTCTCCAAACAGATTTATTCAACTCCAAGCTTCTTCAAAATTCTTCTGAGACATGATCTTCTTGATCTTCTTCCAGATAGAATCTTCAGGCTTGATACTATTTTAGTAAAAAAAATTCCAGTCTGCTCCTTTGCATTTTTACAAACTTTAAGTGTTACAAGTACAAAATACAAATTTAGATAACAATACAACTTGCTTTGGGTTGACCCCAAGCTTAACTGATTATTGAAAATAGTTGTTCATTAATCTTCTACTCAGATCAGATGTCCATTTGACTTGCTTCATACTATAATCAGAGATGCTAATGACATTGTTATCTCCAGTAATCTTTGACATCATCTATTATATAGTACAATCTCCCCCAACTTGTTCATTATGAAATTATGCACAAGTTCTGATTGATGATGTCAAAAATTTAACTAAATACAGAAACCAAACTTCCCATATAGTCTTCTTTAGTTAAGTTGCATTTAGATTTATTCTTCTCTCCCCCTATGAAGAATATAATATTTTATTATCAGGAAACATCCATCAGCTGTTTTGGCAGGAATTTAAATATATTCTCCTCCTTTTTGACATTATCTCTAGGTGGAAAGATCCAGCTAGATGCACATTATTCAAGCTACTGTCATTGTCCATTTAGAACACTGTCTGCAGCTTCAAGCTTCAGTGAGATTTGTGGAGATGAGTTTATCAAATAGAATATAGGTTCCACTTAGATCTGCAGAAACAGTCTGTCAGAAAAATAATAATAAGCTCTCTGTTCTTTTGAATACGTAGTCTCACTACTTCTCACTGCACTAGTCTCATGACTTTTGAGAGTCAGAGTTCCCTCACAAGGATTACTAAATCCATACACTCATCAACCTCTCCTTTTTCCAGGAAGGATCCTGCCTCTCTTATTCTCTGTTTTTCTCTCAATCTTTTTTCTTATTCTCCATGAAAGGCTCAGTTGTGTTTGACTTACAGAAATAATAGGTGGCTGAGAAGAGTTGTCTGTGATCATATGATTAGGGGTAATCCATATAGGTCTAATCATACTCATTTCATCAGAAAAGAGAATCTTGGCTTGAAGTTGTGAGGTGAATGAATCATTAAGAACAGCTGTGACTAGAGTCATAGTTTGACTCACAGATTGCTCTGTGGTTTTGATAGTGTGTTGTTCCTCACTTGTAGTGGAAACTTCCAGCTGAATTGGAGGGGATTTGACTAGGTTACTATCATGTACACTAGCCTCAAACCCTTGTGTGTTTTGCAATACACTGGCACATACATGTGCTATACTTGCCCTTCTCATGACATTGTCATAGGTAATTGTACTTCTAGCTTTGACTGCTAAGGCAGCTTGTGCTAGAGTTATGAGGGGAATTATTCCATTTTGAGGAACCTCCAATTAAATTGGAGAGGATTTAGATAGCTCCCCCTAAGGAGTACTACCCTCAAACCTTTCAGTCCGTGAAGACTGTTTTGCACATGAAGGTGCATTAGGAATACTAATGGGATATTCAGTAAATTGATAAATTTTCCATGTTTGGTGGTTTCTCTTCTCAAACAACAAAACAATCTGAAGAACATTATAAAATTGTTGTCCTTTTGTAAAACAGGTTTCTTTTGAGAGTCACCTGAGTGGGATTGTGTTTGAGTTTGTGTTGCTGTATTTGGGAGAGCTGCAGTTTAGTTTATAGAAGTTTTACCTGCTTTTTAACACAAATACCTGTTGATTGAGAATTTGAATTTCCTGTTGTTGTCTGAGTGAATTATGTTGAACATGTAATGCATTGAACATATTTGGAGTTTTGATTAGGCATAAGCATTGAACCATACAGTTGCAAGCATTATGACAGGAAAACTAATAATTAATTAATTTATAAACACAAGGCAATCATGACATAAACAATCAAGCAACCAAAAACAAATTGATAAAGAAGAAGAGAATTTTCATTAATATTAAACACATAGTACACTAATGTAATAACCCCAAAATTTTGAACTTTTTGTAACCCTTATGAATAGTGTTTTTGCTGATTATGCTGAATAAGAAAACTTTTCATGCCACACTTTGTAGAGGTTCTTTTACTATTATTCTGAGATCTTATTAGTACTCTATATGGTATATAAGTGTATGTAAAGATCGTCCGAATCCAAATTCGAACACTTTGATTTTTCCTGAAAATCCACCAGATACCGAAAGAATTGAGTATATGGTAACATGATAAAGAGGATTTAAATTCAAGGATTATAAGAGAGGATCATAAAAGGAATATAATGTATTGAGAAAGGTTAAGGAAACCCAAGTAATAAGATCCCGGATATGGTCCCTCAAACGATAAACGAGAACGAAAGTTAAGCGAACCGTATAACAGATCAGCGGTCATTAGCCAAGTAATTAGGAGTTAATCAAAGAGGTTAGTGATGATAATGTCATCACACCAACAAGAAGAGGACAAGTGTGGGAAGATGACATAGGAGAATGACATAAGCATGACAAAAAGGAGAAGGATTTGTTGGTTGATTTCAAGCCACACAAATTTTACCATGGTTAAAAGGTAATTAAGAAAAACAAAAACAAAAAAACCAACAAAACAAATCACAAATCACAAAAACACAATTTGACTTCACCTTTTCATGAAGAAGCTCTCGGCTTCATCTTCATTTCAAAGAAAGAAAAACTCAAATTCAAGTTCCAAGTTTTGTTAATTAGTGAGGTAATTATCTAAGGTTCCTTGTACATAGATATAGATATCCTATGAATCTAAGCTTCAAATTCCTTCACAATCTCTTCCTATAATTCATGGAAGAAAAGAGTGAATAGTGTTTTTCAAGAACTTGAAATTTTGATCTTGTGTTTTTGTTTAGATAAAGCTATAGTAAGGATTTTCCAAGGTTATTTCAAGCTCATTAGTTACTCCTACTCTCAAGGAAGGTATAATCTCTTGACCTAGCATTATTATTGAATGTTAAGAGCTTGTTATGAGTAGTATAGTTCATGAGAAGCATGGTTATTGAATGTTTATAGATTGGTTGGTTTTGTGATGTTTTTGGAGTTGTAAATCTTGATTAGTAGTTAATAAACTTAAGTAAGCTCTTAGTTCATGATTGAGAAGTAGTATAAATTGGAAATCTTGAGATGTTGGGGCTGTTGTAGTAGTGTATGGATGGAGTTTGATTGTAGTAATGATTGTGGAATGATTGTGGATTGATTTGGAGTAGTATAAAAATTGGTAATCGCATAAATATAGTCGTTGAATCTATTTAAGTCTTAACTTGTGGTCTCATCTATGGGATGAACTTCGAAAACTTATTATACTTTGAACAGTGGTAGTTCAAGTAGTTTTCTAAAATGGTATAAGTATAGTGAAGTAATTGGTAACTTCATCTTCCTTTAAGCTTATATCCAGTAAGTAATTACTTTGCACTAATAAAGGGTTCTAGTAAGTTATCTATTTAGATACTTGCATTATTGTTTACACTATATATTATCTTGCGAGCTGTAATGCTCACTCTTGCTTCATTTCTTCATCACACAACAACAGTTAGGAAAGATGGCCAGGCTCAAGGAAACCCAGCGCAAGCGCGTGAGAAGCGTCCCGCGTCTTCCCGTTGATATCGTAGCTGCTATAGCTGCAGAGGTAGATCTATTTGTAGATCAGGCATTCTACTTTTGGGAATCAATTATGTATAATTATAACTTGTGGCAGATAATGGCAATTAACTGTAAACTTATCAAGTAACCATTTTGGGTTGTAATAACTTTTAAATTATGGATACAAGGACTTGTACTTATTTCAATTTCATCTCTGACACTATAACGTATTGTGGTGTGTGTTAGTGTGGGGTCACAGCATGAGGTTATTTATTATTAATTAAGTTAAGTGATATTGTGGAAAGAAAGACCGTGCCGACCCGGATCCCCGACCCTGGATCTGGGGGTGTTACAAAAATGGTATCAGAGCTAAACGTTATAAACCTCAGAGATGATGCGACGATATAATAATAAACTTACAAAGATAATAAGAACTCTTGCCAAGTTCATAGTCGGACTACTTAAAGTAGCACTGATAGTTAAAACCCTTACGGGAACCCTTATAAGTATCATGATAGTAACTTAGCTCGTTTAATGTGTAGGCACATGAGATAGGGGACCCAGAGATGTTCGAGCGTGAGCATGATGAGGCACTGCTAGATGCCGAGGATCAGGAGGAGCCTGAGATGGAGGAGGAGGAGGAGGACCCCTCAGAGGAGTCAGAGACGGAGGTTATTGCGAGTTCAGATGAGGAGGACCCGGATGAGGTCCTAGTGGCTGAGGAGCATGTCGAAGCTATGGTAGAGTACACTGGTACCCCTTTACCCTCACTCCCGGTGGTCAGAGCTCCTACCCCTCCACCACTATCTTGGAGACCCTATGTTGACAGCTCAGAGCCCATACTCCCGAGCCTAGGCAGACCGAGGAGGCATGTGATATCCCGTATTTTCAGAATTATTATTAGTAATATTTGAATATGTTTATGTGATTTTCTGATTTAGAAGGAATAAAATGGTGGATATTTTATTCCTATTTGACGAGTTTGTGTTAATTAAATGGTAATGTGCTAATTGTTAAGTGTTATATCGATCCTTATTAATTTCTGAAAATATTTATTTAAATGTATTATTTTCAAAAGTTTATTTGAAAACCGATCATTTATTGATATCGGTAAATTGAGTTCGTTTAGCAATATTAGGGATTTGATGGATAATCTGTCTGCTATGTGTTGTATGTAATATTAATTGTGTGGGACTCAGTTGTGTTTGAGGATTATTTGTATTATTAATTACTGAGTCGTATCGTTTTGTTTTTGTCTTTAAAAAGTTATTTTATTGAAAATTTAATTTCATAAATATTTAAATTATCTTTAAAATTATTTTTATGACTTTATAATTACAATAAATATTTTTGAGATTTTATAAAATTTAGAAATCAATATTTCATCAATTATTTAGCCCTATATGATTTTTTAGATTTCATTTATTTGTAAAATCCGTATTTAATTCCAAAATTCTTCAAAAATTACGAAACTCATATTTATTCAAGTTTGGAATATTCTGAGAATTTTAAAATTATTTTGAGAATTTTTAGGATTAATTTTACCCGCGCGTTAAATCGTTTAATTGCTAAAAGCAGCTATAAATTGTGTTTCAAAAATTGTTTTAAAATTACGAAATTTATGTCATTTATAAATTTCGGGATATTTGTAACATTTTAAGACTATTTTCGTGATTTTCTGAATTTGTTTCAAGTGCAGCTCGGTTCGTTAAATCGTATAATGCGGGTATAGTGCGCGAATCAAAAATGCTTTAAAAATTATGAAAATTTTATTTTATTAGTTTTTAATTATTCCGAGAATTTTAAAACTTATTTGGTAATTTTCGAGTTAATTGTACCCGTAAATCTGCTCGTTAAATTCTAAATTTCGGGACAAAATTAGGTTTGTATGTTGATAAGTACTGCAAGTAGTACAGTGGATAAAAGAAAAAAAAAGAAAAAAAAAACAAAACAAAACGTGTCAAACAACCCCCCACCCCCTGCCACCTAACCCCCCTTTACCCCGTCCCCTTATTTCCTTTCCTTCCCAGCTTCCCTCTCCCTTCTCTCTGTCTCTCTTTCTCTCGTATTATTTATTTATTTTTAACTTTCAAAAATTCAAATCTTCTCAACCGTATATCCAAATTTTAATTATTATATATATAAACGATCATCGCTTCGATATCTACGCATAGGTATATATATTGCGAGGTTTTGAGGAGATAATTTGCGGGACATATTTCAGTTTTAATTTATTTTCGGGACATTAAAAAGGAGTATGACGGTGTTGATTACTCCACATGGCATCTCAGCATGTATATGTCTATGGCTATTAATTTCAGATTTTTATAGAGATATTTTCCGGACATCAGATATTCTCTTCGGGGTGATCAAAATTTATTTTGGGTAACGATTCCGAAATTCCGCCATCGTACTTTTGTATATTATAGCATGTTAGTGTTTATATATTTATTTCGTAATTTTTAGAAGTGGTTGTAGAAGTCATTTTTTTGACCGTATTATTCATTTCTGGAGTGTTTATACGTGTAAATATAAATTATTGTGTTGATTGTTGTTGGTTGTGTCGATATGATATCGACTGGCAGTCCGAGAAATAGAGGAGGTGCTGTCCGATTTCCAAGAAAATATTATTATTTTTAGTTCTGAAGATTATTATTTTTATTATTATTCGAAAATAAATCCAAATTATTTAGTTAATGAATTTTAATTGATTATTTAATTAGAGTTAATTATTTCTTATGATTTAAAATTTTTGAAAAATAGTTTCGAGCTTTAATAATATTTTAAACCTCGATGAATATTATTAAATAATTTATTCTTATTTTATTCGTAGAAAATAAACTGTTCGTCCGTTTAATACGAAACAAACGCGTACAGACTCAGAAAAATATTTCGCTTTCATTAAAAATACTTTCGAGACCCAAATTCTTTTGTTTTGAAAGGTCGCTTGTTTTACAAGTCATTCTGAGTCAATTTTGATCGATAAATCATATTTTTGACCCGATTTCAGTTTAAAACGTACCTAGTCGAATGTTTTGGCGAGACGAGTCCTGTGTTATATGAATTATGTGATACATGAGTTATGTGCTTATGTGCTATGTGAATTATGTGTGTACGTGGGTCAAGAGTCTTGTGTTTGACTATCTTCTTTATGTGTGGGCTATGGTATGGGTAGACGATAGGCTTTTGACACGCAGTTCGTTGAGTGATTATCGTTTGGGCGATTAAAGTTTTATATTTTAATTATAGATGCGGATCTTTCGAGTTGATCAGGACAAGACGTTGGATAAAGAATGAGATGGAATGGTATTGGGTATCTGGCTTCTAGCAATCACAGGAGCAGCATATCAGTAAAATGTTGAAAATAAAGACGGTGATATTTTGAGACAGAATGTCAGAATAGATGCGGTTTTGCGAGTGTGACTAACTGCTAAAAACCCAAAGGCAAGTACCCCTGACTTCACCTATCGTTCAAGTGATGTTTATTTCAAATCATATTATGCAAGTATCCCTATCATCACTTATTATTCAAGCGATATTTATTTTGAATCTTATCATGCAAGTATTGCTTTCCCTATTCTCAGTTCGTAATAGATAAATGTTTTACATATCGCTGAATTAAATAATTCTATTTATGCAAATGCTCATCTGCTATTCTATATTCAGAATATGCAAGTGTTGTTACTTATCCAATTACTGGATTTACAAATGTTTTAGATTTTGAGGAAGATGATTTGGTTTTGCAAGTATTCCTAACCTTTCTCATAAAATACTGCAAATATTTATTCGTTCCTATTCTAAGTTCAGAATAGTTAAATGTTTTATATTTTGCTGCAATTACTCTTATTTATGCAAGTGCCTTTTTGATCTTGTTCCTTGATTATCGATTAATCTCTTGAGCAAATACCCATTCGTTCGGGTTATTTGCGAACCCTGATTTGGGATGTTTTGAAATCAAAATGATTTGATATCAAAATACTCTACGGGCTGGACGATTATTATGAGGACCAGTGATGAGCTGGATCCTATGGGCCGGAGATGGACCGGACCCCTTTAGGCCATAGTTTCCTGAGTACTCCTTATGTTGGTTGGGTCTATGCAGTTGGGTATAGATCCGCACGGTATCCTGACTGATCAGCGGGTTATAGTGCATATGTTGGTTTCTAGTATCCAGTCTAATTTATTGTTGATCGCCATTAACGACATTCTCTCTCAAAAATTTTATGATTATGGATTAATGCTATTCTTTCTTAGCATTAAGTTTCGGGAAATTACAGTGTTTATAAATGAATTCGAAGTTCAGATTGTTGCAGCAACATTAGTTTCTCAATGATAATTAGAATCTTGAATGAATTGGGATCTTCTTAATTATTCAACCCGTCCTTATCAGGCTGGTTTAGCAGGCTAAGTCTATGGAAACTTAGTCGATAATGATGGATACTGAATAGTTAGGAATTTCTTGAACGTTGTTTTATGGATAGTTGATACATTTGTTGCTTAGATATGAAAGTGTTACCAGAAGCTATTTTGAAAACACGCAATACTGAAGCTCTTACAAAAATGTCATTATTTCCTATGTGATTTATAGCAATGCAAATCAAATTGATTTTTAAGTTGTTGAAGTATATCCTCTAAATGATTTCTTATTTCGCTCTTCAAAATATTTCAGAAATTGCTTTTACTTTAATGATACTTGCTGAGCATTTCTTTCGCTCATACTTGCCTGTTTTCAAATTTAACCTCCAGTGAGGATTAGTTTCGCTGTTTAGCTGCGTAATTCGAGGAAGCAAAGAAGAGCTCTTGGAAGGTGGTTGATCCCGGATTTGCGGGCTAGTGTAAGTTTTATGGTGTAAAGTTGTTTATATTATATTGTATTGTAATTGTGTTATTTTTGGGCCTAGTATACTTCTTTTCGAAGTTATACTAGGGGGTTTAGCTTTGAGTTCGGAAAATTTTGAATAGAGTTTCAAAAGAAAGTGAAAAAAATTATTTATGGAATTTGGAATTCTTGTTTCTAGAACTGTAACCTTAAAAGATCTTAGATTAGTTTGGGGTCATTTATGATAACTATCTTCCGTTGGCATTTATTTATTGATTAAACAGGTTGATTTGGATTGAGGTTTTATAGTGACGACCAAATCCCCTGACCCCGGATTTGGGGGCGTTACAGATTGGTATCAGAGCTGAGGTTATAGTAAACTAGAAACGAGAGTGTGTAGGAGTGTGTATAGCTATGTGAAGATGTTTGAGCTCATATCGAGTTCTTGTTGGACTATCGGATATAGTGCCAACGATTAAGTTAAGATAAGGCAGATTCGTTTGAGATGGTTGTGCTGAGCTGGATGGAACTCCTGGCAGTTGCAAAACTTCTATTGTGGAACCTTTCGAGGCTACTACGATTCGACGATGATGAAGATTATCGATATCCCTGGAATATGAAGAAGTGTAGAGAATCGGATGACGAGTCAACAGAAGAATTCAAACAGAAGATAAGCATTAAGACTTTGGCAATACCTTCTCTTTCTATAATTTCTTTTGGCCTCTCTCAAAAGAAGTAATTGTTAGAGGATATATTCCTTAACACTCATTTTCAATCAAATCTGTGTTTTAAATGTGCCAGAGGCTGTCATGAAGCCTATTTTTCAGGTTTTGATAGCTCTGCCAAGTTATGATAATTTAATTCCACTTTTCTTATTTGGTGGATAGTTTCTTGGTGGTGTGACACCACTTGCTCATTTTGTGCCAGAATTTTTTTTATTCTCTGGACTTCATTTTCTTCAGAAATATCATCTTTGAAATCTTTTTAGTTTTATTCATTTGATTTTGAATTCCTTTGATATTCTTTAATTCTGACTGAGATGAACAACCCTAACTATAGGGGACACAAGGTATACTTGTCTGTGTGATAGGAGTTGGATGAGACGCCATCACTTGTGTGTGTTGTGAATACATGAAGGTTAACAACCTTTAGTAGTGTCTTAATTTAGACACGTAATACCAAGTTCATTTGATCATACCGATCTCTCAGCTATTCTCCTATTTCAACAATACTTTTTCTCAAATTTAGATCTTGGTCCCGTTATAGTATCAAATTCATTTCTTTTTGAAATTCCATGATTTTGTCATCCCAAACATTCGAAGGTATGCCAAGCTAGTAAGCTGAGTTATCCTGGTCAAGTCAAAGTAAGGCGATATGATGGAATTACTAAGGACGACAGTGGAGTACAATGCGATTAAAATATCAACGGCGTACAACGAAGTCAATCTGTTTCTTTATTTCTCTATCTATTTATCTCTATCTCTCTCTTTCTTTTTCTTTTTCTTTATCTTTCTCTCTATTCTTCTTTCTCGTAATCGGTAAAAAGTGATTTTATTGAAGAATTGGTCAAAGGGTGTGAATGGAACAATAGTGCGGAGTGAAACTCACGTGATAACTGGGTGGTATAAGGAATTTCAGTGTTATTTGAAATTTTGAGAAAAGTTAAGTATGCAAGATTGGAAAGTTGAAAAGAAAACCCCTAGTGTTTTCTTCTGCTGATTCCGAGGACGGAATCCTTATAAGGGGGGTAGATTGTGATATCCCGTATTTTCAGAATTATTATTAGTAATATTTGAATATGTTTATGTGATTTTCTGATTTAGAAGGAATAAAATGGTGGATATTTTATTCCTATTTGATAAGTTTGTGTTAATTAAATGGTAATGTACTAATTGTTAAGTGTTATATCGATCCTTATTAATTTCTGAAAATATTTATTTAAATGTATTATTTTCAAAAGTTTATTTGAAAACCGATCATTTATTGATATCGGTAAATTGAGTTCGTTTAGTAATATTAGGGAATTGATGGATATTCTGTCTGCTATGTGTTGTATGTAATATTAATTGTGTGGGACTCAGTTGTATTTGAGGATTATTTGTATTATTAATTACTGAGTCGTATCATTTTGTTTTTGTCTTTAAAAAGTGATTTTATTAAAAATTTAATTTCATAAATATTTAAATTATCTTTAAAATTATTTTTATGACTTTATAATTACAATAAATATTTTTGGGATTTTATAAAATTTAGAAATCAATATTTCATCAATTATTTAGCCCTATATGATTTTTTAGATTTCATTTATTTGTAAAATCCGTATTTAATTCCAAAATTCTTCAAAAATTACGAAACTCATATTTACTCAAGTTTGGAATATTCTGAGAATTTTAAAATTATTTTGGGAATTTTTAGGATTAATTTTACCCGCGCGTTGAATCGTTTAATTACTAAAAGCGGGTATAAATTGCGTTTCAAAAATTGTTTTAAAATTACAAAATTTATGTTTTTATAAATTTCGGGATATTTGTAACATTTTAAGACTATTTTCGTGATTTTCTGAATTTGTTTCAAGTGCAGCTCAATTCGTTAAATCGTATAATGCGGGTATAGTGCGCGAGTCAAAAATGCTTTAAAAATTATGAAAATTTTATTTTATTAGTTTTTAATTATTCTGAGAATTTTAAAACTTATTTGGTAATTTTCGGGTTAATTGTACCCGTAAATATGCTCGTTAAATTCTAAATTTCGGGACAAAATTAGGCTTGTATGTTGATAAGTACAGTACAGTGGATAAAAGAAAAAAACACAAAAAAAAAACAAAAAAAACAAAACAAAACGTGTCAAACAGCTCCCCACCCCCTGCCACCTAACCCCCCTTTACCCCGTCCCCTTATTTCCTTTCCTTCCCAGCTTCCCTCTCCCTTCTCTCTGTCTCTCTTTCTCTCGTATTATTTATTTACTATTAACTTTCAAAAATTCATATCTTCTCAACCGTATATCCAAATTTTAAATATTATATATATAAACGATCAGCGCTTCGATACCTACGCATAGGTATATATATTGCGAGGTTTTGAGGAGATAATTTGCGGGGCATATTTCCGTTATATTTCCGTTTTAATTTATTTTCGGGACATTAAAAAGGAGTATGACGGTGTTGATTACTCCACATGGCATCTCAGCGTGTATATGTCTATGGCTATTAATTTCAGATTTTTATGGAAATATTTTCCGAACATCAGATATTCTCTTCGGGGTGATCAAAATTTATTTTGGGTAACGATTCCGAAATTCCGCCTTCGTACTTTTGTATATTATAGCATGTTAGTGTTTATATATTTATTTCGTAATTTTTAGAAGTGGTTGTAGAAGTTATTTTTTTGACCGTGTTATTCATTTCTGGAGTGTTTATACGCGTAAATATAAATTATTGTGTTGATTGTTGTTGGTTATGCCGATATGATATCGACTGGCAGTCCGAGAAATAGAGGAGGTGCTGTCTGATTTCCAAGAAAATATTATTATTAATTTTAGTTCTGAAGATTATTATTTTTATTATTATTCGAAAATGAATCCAAATTATTTAGCTAATGAATTTTAATTGATTATTTAATTAGAGTTAATTATTTCTTATGATTTAAAATTTCCGAAAAATAGTTTCGAGCTTTAATAATATTTTAAACCTCGATAAATATTATTAAATGATTTATTCTTATTTTATTCGTAGAAAATAAACCATTCGTCCGTTTAATACGAAACGAACGCGTACAGACTCAGAAAAATATTCCGCTTTCATTAAAAATACTTTCGAGACCCAAATTCTTTTGTTTTGAAAGGTCTCTTGTTTTACAAGTCATTCTGAGTCAATTTTGATCGATAAATCATATTTTTGACCCGATTTCAGTTTAAAACGTACCTAGTCGAATGTTTTGGCGAGACGAGTCTTGTGTTATATGAATTATGTGATACATGAGTTATGTGCTTATGTGCTATGTGAATTATGTGTGTACGTGGGTCAAGAGTCTTGTGTTTGACTATCTTCTTTATGTGTGGGCTATCGTATGGGTAGACGATAGGCTTTTGACACGCAGTTCGTTGAGTGATTATCGTTTGGGCGATTAAAGTTCTATATTTTAATTATAGATGCGGATCTTTCGAGTTGATCAGGACAAGACGTTGGATAAAGAATGAGATGGAATGGAATTGGGTATCTGGCTTCTAGCAATCGCAGGAGCAGCATATCAGTAAAATGTTGAAACTAAAGACGGTGATATTTTGAGACAGAATGTCAGAATAGATGTGGTTTTGCGAGTGTGACTAACTGCTAAAAACCCAAAGGCAAGTACCCCTGACTTCACTTATCGTTCAAGTGATGTTTATTTCAAATCATATTATGCAAGTATCCCTATCATCATTTATTATTCAAGCGATATTTATTTTGAATCTTATCATGCAAGTATTTTTTTCCCTATTCTCAGTTCGTAATAGATAAATGTTTTACATATCGCTGAATTAAATAATTCTATTTATGCAAATGCTCATCTGCTATTCTATATTCAGAATATGCAAGTGTTGTAACTTATCCAATTACTGGATTTACAAATGTTTTAGATTTTGAGGAAGATGATTTGGTTTTGCAAGTATTCCTAACCTTTCTCATAAAATACTGCAAATATTTATTCGTTCCTATTCTAAGTTCAGAATAGTTAAATGTTTTATATTTTACTGCAATTACTCTTATTTATTCAAGTGCCTTTTTGATCTTGTTCCTTGATTATCGATTAATCTCTTGAGCAAACACCCATTCGTTCGGGTTATTTGCGAACCCTGATTTGGGATGTTTTGAAATCAAAATGATTTGATATCAAAATACTCTACGGGCTGGACGATTATTATGAGGACCAGTGATGAGCTGGATCCTATGGGCCGGAGATGGACCGGACCCCTTTAGGCCATAGTTTCCTGAGTACTCCTTATGTTGGTTGGGTCTATGCAGTTGGGTATAGATCTGCACTGTATCGGGAAGTCACTCGAGGAGTTAGTAAATTGACTTAATGAGGACTCACTCGAGAAGTCCTAAAATGACTTGTCGAGAAGTCAATTTATACTTATCGAGAACTTAGTTCTCTAAATACTTTTGGTTATTGCAATTTTGTCTTGTGTTAATTTTACATATTAAGGATGTAAATTAACAACTAAGTAGTTTACTTAGAATTTTAAAAAAATCCAGGTTAATTAAATTTGAAAAACAAATATGCAGAGATTTCTGAAATATTTATAATTCATATTTCAATTAATTTCCAATTTAATCAAATTAATTTTGATTTACTAGAGATTAATCTGCTGCACAACATTAGATGAGTTCTTTCCTTAGGATGAAAAATTAAGCATTCCAATTTCACATACAAGTATAGTGAAAGTTGCTTCATCCAAAGGTTTGGTAAAAATGTCAGCTAGTTATTTTTCTGTTGGTACAAAATGAGCTCAATGGTACCATTAGTGGCATGTTCTCTAATAAAGTGGTACCTCACATCAATGTACTTTGTCTTAGAATGATTAACTGGATTAGCTACTATAGATATAGCACTAGTATTGTCATACATGATAGGAATTTTGTGTAACACTAGGCCATAATCTATTAGCTGATTTCTAATCCAAACCACTTGAGCACAACAACTTCCTGCAGCTATGTATTCAGCTTCATCTGTAGAAGTTGATATAGATTGTTATTTCTTGCTATACCAAGATACAAGTCTTTGTCCAAGAAATTGACAGCTTCCACTGGTACTCTTGTTGTCAATCCTGCATCCAGCAAAATCTGCATCTGTGTATCCAACAACTTCAAAACCAGTTCCCTTAGGATACCATAATCCCAAGTTAGGAGTCCCCTTCAAGTATCTGAAAATCCTCTTTACATCCATCAAATGTGATTCTTTTGGATTGGCTTGAAATCTTGCACATAGACATGTTGCAAACATGATGTCTAGTCTACTTGCTGTTAAGTAAAGCAATGATTCAATCATCCCTCTGTAGCTTGAGATATCTACACTCTTTCCCTTTTTATCTTCATCCAACTTTGTTCCAGTAGACATATGTGTAGATGCAGGTGAACAATCAACCATTCCAAACTTTTTCAAAAGATCCTTGATATATTTAGTTTGGCTGATGAAGATACCATCACTTCTTTGGATGACTTGAAGTTCAAGGAAGTAACTCAGTTCCCCCATCATACTCATTTCATATTCACTTTGCATAAGCTTGGAGAATCTTTGGCACAGCTTCTCATTAGTAGAACCAAAAATAATATCATCCACATAGATCTAAACTAGGATCATATCTTCACCATGTTTCTTGTAGAAGAGAGTCTTGTCTATGATTCCTCTAGTAAAATCATGCTTCAATAGGAAATCTGATAGTGTGTCATACCAAGCTCTAGGTGCCTGTTTTAATCCATATAGAGCCTTGAGTAATTTATACATAAGATTTGGAAATTTTGGATCCTCAAAGCCAGGAGGTTGTTGCACATAAACTTCTTCTTCTAGCTCACCATTCAGAAAGGCACTTTTGACATCCATTTGATACACTTTAAAATTTGAATGTGCAGCAAATGCTAGAAAAATTCTTATAGCTTCAAGTCTTGCAACAGGAGCAAAAGTTTCATCATAATCAATCCCTTCTTCTTGTGAGTAGCCTTTAGCAACCAACCTTACTTTATTTCCGGTAACTATACCATTTTCATCCATTTTGTTCTTGAACACCCATTTTGTTCCAATAATGCTTCTGTTGTTTGGTGCAGGAACTAACTTCCAGACTTTGCTTCTTTTAAATTGATTCAGCTTTTCCTGCATGGCAGATATCTAGTCAGGATCCAGTAGAGCTTCATCAATTTTCTTAGGCTCTACTTGAGACAGAAAACATGCATGTAGGCACTCATTAGCTGTTGCACTTCTAGTCCTCACACCAGCAGTAAGATCACCAATAATTGCTTCTCTAGAGTGACTTCTATCACACTTCCTTGTGTGAGTTTGTTGACTTGTGCCTTCATCATTTTCTTCATTATTGGTATGACTGGTATATCCTTCTTCTCTTTCTCCCCCTGAGTTTATGCTGTCAAATTCAGGTGTTTGAGATGAGCTTCCATTCCCATGATTTTCCTTTTCAGTAGTCTCTTCATTTATCAACTATTGTGCATTAACTTCATCTTCTTCATCAGAATCACTATCAATGTTGAGGTTTTCAAATGCAAGGGCTTCAGCTTCATTACCATCAAGGCATTCCAAGCCTGGACACTTGTCATCATCAAAGGTCATATCTGTGCTTTCCATGATCTTCTTTTGATCTATCACATAGACTTAGTAGGATGTTCTTTTCAGTGAATATCCTAGAAAAATTGCTTCAAAAACCTTTGAGTCAAATTTTCCCACATATTCAGAGTTGTCTTTCAAAATATAACACTTGATTCCAAACATATTAAGATGCTTTAGAGTAGGCTTTCTCTTAGACATGATTGAGTAGGTGACTTGCCATGTGCCTTGTTAATGAGATATATGTTTTGAGTATAACATGCAGTGTTGACAGCCTCTTCCCAGAAACTTGTTGGCAACTTGGCATCTTGCATCATTGTTCTAGCAGCTTCAACCAATATTCTGTTCTTTCTCTTAACTACTCCATTTTGTTGAGGTATCCTGGCAGCTGAAAATTCTTGAACAATGCCTTTGCCTTTGCAGAATTCACTTTATGTAACATTTCTGAATTCTGTTCCATTGTCACTTCTCAGTCTTTTCACATAATTGTAATCTTCAGCCTATTTTTCTATCTTCTTGGTGTGCTCAATTATGATATATGGAGTTTCATCTTTAGAGTACATGAACTCTACCAAAGTGTATCTTGAGAAATCATCCACCATCACAAGTGCATATCCGTTCCTTGAAATTGATAAGAGATTCACTGGCCCAAACAAGTCAATGTGAATAAGCTACAAGGGTGCACTAATAGAATTCACAGTTTTTGACTTGTGACTAGATCTTTTCATATTTCCTTTCTAACAAGCTTCACAGACTTCAACTTGAGCAAAATCCAGCTTGGGCATGTCTCTTACTAACTCCTTTTTGACTAAGTTGTTAATTGCCTTGAAATTCAAGTGAGACAGCTTCTTATGCCATAACTTGCTTTGTTCTTCTGATGCCTTGGTATAGAAGCAGCAAATACCATTCTTATTTGTTGAGTCCAAGTCTGCAACAAACAAGCTTTCTTTCCTTGCTCCTTTCAGAGAAATTTTACCAGTTTTCTTGCTGATAAAGGTGCATTCTTCTTTGTTGAATAAAAATTCAAAGCCTTTGTCAGCAAATTGGCTAACACTGAGAAGATTCACCTCAAGACCAGCTACTAGTGCTACATCATCAATGACAATATTTTTAGAAATAATCTTGCCATATCCCATTGTGAATCCTTTGATGTTGTCTCCAAAGGTCACCAATGGGCCAACTTTCTCCTCAAACTGTGATAACAGGGCCTTATCACCTGTCATATGTCTGGAACATCCACTGTCAATGATCCATATAACTTTCTTCACTTTGCCCTGCACATAATGAGATTCAGGTGTGTTTAGTGACCCAAGAAGTGTTAGGTACTTTCTTCTTGTTAACTGATTTTGCAGAAGTAGAGTGATTTGTTTCAGATATAATAGAATTCAATGATTGTTGTGCACTATCCCTTTCTAATGTAGACTCAATTTTTGATTCTTTAAGGTCTACCCTCAGTTTGTGGCAACTCTTCATCACTTTCAAGTTACAAGGGATGCAGTCAAACTTATCACAGAATGAGTAGGGATCATTTAACTCTGCTTCATTGTATTTGTAGGCTCCTTCAGTTAGCTTACTAACACCCTTTTTACAAAGATAAGTTAGATGATTTGTAGAGCCACATTTTTCACACTTCTTTCCAGGAGCATCTGCATCATAGGTTAGATTATTTCTTTTATTTATCCCCATTCTTCCATCTTCAATCTTGGTTTCTTTGACAGAAGTCTTGGTACTTTGATTGTCCATAAGATTTTCTTCAGTCTTGGAAGATTGAATTGAATTGGTATTCCTCTTTTCATTATCCTCATCTGCAATTTCTTGCTTGATAATTAATTCTTCTTCACTGAAGTTTGCCTCATAAGTCTTAAACACAGGTGACCCAACATTTTTCAGCATTGCTGGAACATTTTCACTCTTTGTTGCTTTTTCTCTGTCACCAGTGTTTTTCTTTTTGTTGTTTAAGGTATCATAATCAAGACCAATAGCAATATTTGCACATGCTTTGTTTTCTCATGGTACTAACCAACCAATTCAAATGCATTCTTGAAGGACTTCAACTTTACTTCACTTTTCTCCAGTTTTTCTCTTAGCACAACCTCAATCTCATTTGCACACTTGAGCTTGTTCTTCAGATAACCATTTTCTTGTTTTAAGGCTTCAAGCTCCACTATCAACAATTCAACTTCTTGTTTTTCACTTTCAAGCTTCTCATTTAACTTTGTTAGTCTGCTAACTTTTTCATTAGCAGCAACCATGCTTGTATGAATGTGAAACATTTCTGTGCTCATCTTTTCAACAGTTTCCTTATATTGATTCACATTTAAATCAATGGAGGTAAGAGTTGGTACCTGTGATTTAGATGAAGATGACCCTCCTTGCTCCAAGGCCATGAGTGCATAGTTTCCTAGATCTTCATCTTCATCATTTTCAGAATCATCCCAACATTTACCTTCTACAATATAAGCTTTGCTTTGTTGTTTCTTCAGAAAAGCTTCATACTTTGCTTCAAGTTCAAGATAAGCTTTATCTTTCTTTGCCTTCTTGGGTTTTCTGCATTCTGTAGCAAAGTGGCCTAGTTCATCACAACTGAAGCACCTTATATTAGATCTGTCAACAGAACCAGTTTTGTAGCCAGTCTTACTATCAGAATTGTACTTCCCTTTTTCCTTCCAGCTGCTATCTTTGTTAAAGGACTGTCCTTTACTTTTGAAGTATCTTGGATTCCTTACTCTAATGTTAGAGATTTTTCTAGCCAGATAGGCCATTAACTGATCTATCTCATCCAGTTCTTCAAGAATATAGAACTCATCATTTTCCAACTCTAGTATGACTTACTCCTGTGAATCAATTGTTCTCTGCTCACTTGTTGAGGCAACTGAAATATGAGATCTTGGTTCATCATTAGATGTTTGACCTTCATTTACTATTAAAGCAATTGAACCATCTACAACATGTCCCTGGCCAGATCTCAATGATTTCCTTTGAATCATCTCTAGTTCATAGGTTTTTAGAATTCCATATAGAACTTCCAGAGTTATTCTGCTCAAGTCTCTCCCTTCCCTGATTGCTGATATTTTCTATTCCAAATGGTCAGGGAGAGTAAGCAAGAACTTTATATTCACCTCTTCAGCTTCATAGTATTTTTTATGAACCTGCAAGTCATTTATCAGCTTATTGAATCTTTCAAACACATCAGTAATGCTTTCCTTAGGCTTAGCCATGAAACCCTCATACTGTAAAATCAGTATCCTTCTTTGATTAAATCTAACCTCCTCAGTTCCTTCACAGAGTATTTTAATCTTCTCCCATATTTTCTTGGCAGTGTCACAATTAACAATATTGTTGTACATCACATTGTCAAGTGACTCAATCAATATCAATTGCAAGCTGCTATCCAGGGAGACTTTCTCCTTTTCAGGGTCAGTCAGCTGGATCTTTAGGAGCATAATGAGCTGGTATTACCATGTCTCCATCTGTAGATTCCTCAACTCTTACCATAGGAATGGAAGGTCCATTCTTGAGGATCTGAATATGGAATGGATTGCCCATCTTGATAAACAACAACATTTTCTTTTTCTAAAGAGTGTAGTTAGCTTTGTCAAAGGTAGGAATTTTAATGCTACTGATTCTCTATGTATTCATTCTTCCAAGATCTTGAATCTGTTTACTTTCAAATTTGGCTCTGATACCACTTGTTAGGTAATGAATCACATGGAGGGGGGGTGAATGTGTTTTTCCGATTTTAGGCTTTTCTTGAAAGTTAATGGTTGAACAAAGTAAATTAAATCTTGTATAGAAAAGTGTTCATGCAGAATCTAAACTTGTAGAAAATAAAGAACACAGATCTTCAAAACTCACTTAATTTTTATATTAAAAATTAAGATTGTTTTGCTACAAAATTTCTAAGCTCTTTGATGTTAAAGAGCTCAGCTTCTTCTTGAGAGTGATATAAGAGATTTTCTTTAAATTATTAAATCTAACTAGAGGACCAGTGTTAACTTTATAACTCAGTTAACTACTGGTTTACACAGTGGATAATAAACATGCTATTAGCTTTTCTAAACTGTCACTTGTCATTTATATTTATAGAAAAGCAAATCTTCCATTTCTAGCTTAGCATATCTTTAACATCCCATGTTCACTTTAATCTTCCTCTGTCAGTTAATCTTTGCCATTGATCTTGCACATTCTTCAAGCTGCTTTTTGTAGACTTGTCAATCCAGCTGTTGGATTGTTTGTTGATTGTTTATCTTGGATATTGAACTGATCTGCAATTCTGTACTTTGAGACTGTACCTCGAGATCTCCAGTTTGAATTAATAGAACACTTGATATCTTGATAGTACATAGGCTTATCGAGATCTCTAGCACTCCATATTGAGTTTGGCTTGTAGAGGTCTTCAGCTTGTCGAGATCTCTAGTCTTCACATCTTCACTTTGACTTATCGATAACTCAGAGTTCTCTACTGAATGTAGACTTGTCAAATACTATAAGTTTTCTAGTGAAGGAATGACTTATCGATATCTCCAATCTTCATTTCTTCAATTTTGCTTGTCGATATCTTCCTAAGTTCTCTAGTAGCTTTCCTGACTTCTCCATTCTAAATTCATTCATTTCTTCTATCCCAGTGGATATTGCTCATCCGTCGAGTAGTGATTGTAACCCGACGGATGTGCCTAATAGCAGTCATCCGTCGACTAGCCAAACTACTATTCCAATGGATGTTCCTCATTTGTCGGTACTCTCTGAAACTTGAATGACTTATCGATAAGCCATTCCGGAGTTCCCGAATGACTTCTCTATAACATTAAATTTGTAACTTGTAGAGATCCTGACTTAGGGTATTTTTCTCCAAACAGATTTATTCCACTCCAAGCTTCTTCAAAATTCTTCTGAGGCATGATCTTCTTGATCTTCTTCCAGATAGAATCCTTAGGCTTGATACAGTTTTAGGAAAAAGACTGCAGTCTGCTCCTTTGCATTTTTACAGACTTTAAGTGTTACAAGTACAAAATACAAATTTAGATAACAATACAACTTACTCAGGGTTGACCCCAAGCTTAATTGATTACTGAAAATAGGTGTTCATTAATATTCTACTCAGATCAGATGTCCATTTGACTTGCTTCATACTATGATCAGAGATGCTAACGACATTGTTATCTCCAGTAATCTTAGACATCATCTATTATATATTACACAACGCCTGGGTAAGGTCCTGTGCAAACCCGCTATGGATGTCATGCATCGCATCCATCCTCCTCATCAAGTGTCTACACTGCGTTAAACTCAAAGCAGCACTTCCCTCAACTTCCTGCTTGTGCGACTATGAAGGACCGGCCTCACCCGACTGATTTCTCTATGTTGCTCCACTAGCCTGAGCAGAACCACCAGCATATATCTGATCAGCTGGCCGTCCACCTGGCAAGTAATCATATGAGTAACCGAGCCCCTTTTCATCCGGCTTCCCACCGTACCACTCCTGCATACTCAAAAGCATAGAACTGTCAATAGGAGCACTAGGAAGCTAAAGCTGCTCGTGTGCGGGTCAATAAACTCCAACCGCCACACAGAGCATCGTCACAATGGACACATAGGGAATAGAGCCCGTAGTGCTTCCACGTAGAAACCTCAATATGCCCTGATAAATTACCGACCCGAGATCCACATAATCTCCCTGTAGAATCCCCCATAAGAACCGTGCACGCTCCATAGTAACATCATGCACGTTAGAAGATGGCATGATGTTTGCACAAATAAAAGAGATCCATGCACATACAAACCTGTTCATGCACGAGGCAGGGAAAGTGGCATATTTGTTCATGCCGCTCTTCAACTTCAGTGAGTCTAAGGCACACACAAAGTTGCAACAATCAAGTCCAAGTAAAAATCATCCCCCGTTTTAGCATTCCAATCCTTCTGCTCTGGCCTCCTCTCGGGCAGGTTGATCACCCTTCGAATAGCCTCAACAATGTAATCCACTGTCAACCCCCTCACCACAGTAAAACCATTCTTATCCACCTTCGCATTCGCGTAAAACTCGCGAACAACGCTCATGGGCACAGCAGCGGGTTGTTAGGTCCCAATGTGTTTGTAGAAGGGGGGGTTGAATACAAACAATACTGAATAATCGAATTTAGTGTGGAATAAAAAATTGAAACAAAATTCAAGTTAAATAAAAATATTATTAAATTTGAAAGGTGTTACAACAATGGTATTGATTACAAGGGATTAATCTCAAATTAATTATCACAAATCTAGAATAAATTCGACATGAACTTTTTCTATTTTTGCAATAAAAAGATTCAAATGCTAAACGCAATTTGAGATTAAGTTCAAGAGATTTTGATCCGCTAGATAGTTACACAAGAACAAGAGAATGATTTCTAGTTGTTTGGATTTAACTTTAAAACTAGAAATTATGATCTTGAAATATGCAGATGAAAAAATGAAATATTGCTTCTGCTTCTGCTTCTTTTTCTTTTTGTTCTTAAATAAGTGTGTTTTGTATATTAGTCTTGAATGTCTGCTGCTGCTTCTGTCTTTATAATTCAATCAACAGAATCACTTGAACTGGAATGACAATCGGTTGAACTAGCAAGACAATCTGCTGAACCAGTAGAACTTTCGGTATGACAATCAGTGTAAGCTAGTATGACTTTCAGAAAGACTATCTGTTGAACTAACAAGACTATCAAACTGAACTAGCAAGACTATCTCCTTCCAGTAGAACTTTCGGTGAGACAATTGAAATGACTTGGCATGACAATCGGTATGACAATCCAGATTGTCATGCTAGTTCAATTTCAATTGTCTTGCTGAATTAAAATTGATTTTAATCCAATTAAAATTCTGAAAATTCTTAATATTAATTCAGAATTAATTAATCAATTAATTCAATTAATCAATAAATTAATCTTTGCAGATATAATTTATTTTCTTAATTAAATTATATGACTTAATTAATTAATAGAGAATTAATACTAATCTTGAGCAGCAACCACTCTTCTGAAAATCACTGTCAATAATGAATCAATTCCGCCACTTCAATGTTGACACTCGATGTACTGTCTGGTTCATGAGTGACTAACTTTCGTGACGTTTCTTCATGTCTTGACTTTGATAACTTGATTTTCTTCAGATTAAATCCCTGTAATTATCTGATACTCTAACAAGATCTCTGTCACTTGATTAAATCCACAATCTTGATTTATATCACTGAGGCTTGATCAATTTCTTGAACTTCTTCCAGTGAAGTAATTCCTCAAGTCTGTAGATGAACCTTGTTTCTGAATCCTTTGACAGATGTTACTTTGTGAGATCTCTTTGACGGTAGATCCACTATTTACTTGTTACATTCTTATTTGAGTTGAGTTAAATCCTCGAATAAATAAATAGGCTATGACATATGCCTTTCAATCTCCCCCTATTTTTTTGTTAGACAATAATAACAAATACCTAGAGGATAACTCAACTAACAAATAAGAAAAAGATATAAACATAAATGCAAAGTAAATAGCAGAAAAGTTCTGGATAACATTTAACATTTTCCAGATTCCCAATAGATGTTCCTCTAGACTGAACATATCTTCAAGTAGTTTCATCTTCTTTTGTACAACCATATTTCCTGTTGAGAAGCGCATATCTCTCTTGCTTCTCCCCCTATGAGAATCAACTGCTTAAAAAAGATCACCTTCGTTTACCACATCTCCCGTACAATAGGATCCGCAGATAAAAACCAATGGTACTCCCCTTTTGGAAAACAACTTCTTCCTTTATGAAGAAAATCACCTTTGTGTTTACCACCTCTCCCGTACAATAGGGTCCGTAGTTACAAACAGCAATGGTGTGGTGTAGTGTACATATGTAGGATCTTTTTCTTCCTCCCTGCTATTTCTCCCCCTTAGTTGAGGAATCCTCCAAACTATTACTTAAGCTTTTATCTCCCCCTTTGAGAAGGAATGTATGCCGTTGTCTGAAGGAGTTCTCATATATCACTTGGTTGGAAAATAAATAACAAGTAGTTTCATCTTTCTTCCTCACTGTGAGTTTGTGATTCTGTTTAGTGTACCTCACATGTGTTTCACTCTTCTCTCCACTCGTGTTTACACTCACTCTCACAAGTGTATCACTCCTCTCACAGCTCCAAAACTCAGCCGTACCTGCAAGGAAAATCACCTTAGCCATCTTTAAGGAGGTCACAGGTGGTGCAATGGGAGTTCGCAAATCCTCATCCTTGTTAAACTCGTCAGATGAATCTGAGTCATAATCTACAAGTTGCTAGTTTCCCTTTTAGGGTTCCAGATTTGAATTCTGGGAAAGTAAACAATGATCCAACGAATTTAGCATAAAGATCAAAGTTCCCTTCTAATGTTTGTGAAGACATTTTCTTGTGACTCATCAGGTAATATCTGAATCATTGTCAACAAGTTGCCGATCTGCGCCTATGTCAGATCCACTATCCGCAGATGCATCCAGGGGATTTAAGCCTGGGGAGGTAGACACTGACCACTGACATGTGGCTTTTGGATTAGTATCCTCTCCTAACACCTGTAAAGGTAATTGGTCCATTAAAGAACCTTGAACAATCGAATATGACCTTAAAATGGTCGAAACTCTTGTTTTCGTCAACTCATCCTTTGTGTGTGTAACCTTTCCTTGTGCATCAAGAATTGTTTATGTGTGAGGTGGTGACACTACATCGGATACCTTGGCCGACAGGCAAATTTCAATAGACGCACCCTGTTGAGAGAATGAATCTAGTAACTGTTTTGTGCCTTTTTCAGCCATTACATCTTTTTGAGAAGATGTATGGGGGCTAGCAGTTGTCTCGGTTTAAATACTACTCATCTATGTAGGAGACAGAGCTGCTGGGTTCACTTCAGAACCTTCCTTATGTGGTGCACTAAGGCACTATCTCCCTCACGCTCATTCATACTTCATTTTAGTGGTAAGAGAGTGTTGGTTGGTTCTGTTTTTGTGTTTGTCTTTAAAATATGGGATAGAAGTTGTGGGTTTTCAACCTCATGACTGTCAACGAAAGAAAGCCATTGGAGACTGAACCTGTATCACAGAACATATGGCAATAGAGAGATAAAATGTACTTAAGATCTATAATGAATGAAAATTATACATTTAATCTTTTGAGAGAAATTATGTACAATAGTGATTTCAAAAGATTTTAATGAAATAAGAAATCTGTAATGTAGAAAGAAATTTGATTTTCTCCTAAAACTCACTGCACATATAAAACAATATGTTTGTGCCTAGTAACAAGAGAGTTATTAATATGACGACTCTACTAGTTCATATTAAACTATAACTTCAGTTAGAGTGTCATACCATGTTCTTGACGATTGCTTGAGTAGTACACTAGTTCATACCAACCTGAAGTGAGATTGTGAAGAAGAGATTGCATAGTCCAATAGATCTGCAGCTGCAAAGTCCATGAACTGTGGTGCACTGACTTCCTCTTTTGACTCACCAACCAGGAGTACACTTGTACACATCTTACTAGAGTTCAATTCCAAGTGTAATGTGCATCAGGTGCCTGATATGTCATAATATTCTCAAGTCTCGTCACTGGTGCTATATGTTAGTACTGCTTCCTGATAATAACCTAGCATAATATACAAATTTTCAATGATAACATTACCAGCTTACAAACAGCCATAATCCCTCAGATAAACCTTTGCTGTTATCTCCAAAGGTAACCAGTGGGCCAGCTTTCTCAACCATATTTGATAGCAGGGCTCTATCTCTGGTCATATGTCTTGACGATCCACTGTCAAGAATCCACACTACCGGTTCCACCTGTTTACTGCCCTGCACTTCAAATGGATTAGACCTTCTTCGGAACCCAAACTTGGTTGGGCCCGACATACTTGTAGAATTGACCTTTGTCAGGAAAAACAACATTCTTAACTTTAATGGTCTCAACTTTCTCAATGACTGAACATTTGACCTTGTAAACAGCCCTAACAAATTTCTGTTTAGGCTTAGGCACAAATGTGTCCTTTCTAGCCTTAGAAGGACTAGCAGTCTTAGACCTATCATGCTTCCTATTATTCACATGCTGACGAGGAGTAGTCTTATCACTAGAAACATGCTTACCATTAAAATAAGTATACATCAAATTAAAAGCACAAGACATACAATTAGCAACACCACATGCTTTATGAGAGGGATTAACAACAGGCAAATTATGCATGGTAGACATGGCAGTTTTGTTATCCAACTCATGTGTGTCTGAGTTAGTCTCAGTTGCTTTCACAACTTTGACTGGAACTTTCGACACACTTGACTTGGAAACAACCTTCTCATTAGCAAGATCTTCAGCACGCATTTCTTCTTGAATAATAGAGGAGGTCGTATCAAATGGTTCAGCAATTGATCTTTTATAGAGGGGTTCATCAACCCCTTTAAGCACATATGGTACTTCCCTACCTTTAGCACAAACATGAGGAGGGGAGTTTATGCCTAATTCTCCAATAGCAGCATTGTAATCATAACCTATTCCAGATGTTTGATTAATAGTTAACTCTATTCTCTAGAAAAGATACTTGTTCTTTTAACTTGTCTTGATTAATGTGCACAAGTCTTAATTCATTGACCTCTTTCTCAAGGTCTTTGATCTGCTGACTTAACAGTTCATTATCACGACGAGCACAATCTAAGGAACCTCCTAGATGATAAACTAATTCAGCATCAATAAATTTTATCTCTTTTCTTGGCGATGAAGCTTTTCCATCAATAGCCATAAGAGCAAGATTCTCATCTTCTTCATCTTCACTATCAGTATCATCCCAGCTTCTTCCCTTTGCCAGGTAAGCCCTTTTAGAGTTACTCTTCTGATTTGAATCATAAGAGTTCTTCCTTACTTGCTTTGGCTTCATGCATTCTGTGGTAAAGTGTCCCAACTCATTGCAGTTATAGCATCTAATGGTGCTCCGATCAACCATCCCTGTTTTGTATCCACCACTACTGGTGTTAAAGGATGAAGATCCACCTGTCTGGAATCTGTTGTAGTTGGACTTGTACTTGAACTTGGGATTTCTCTTGAATATAACATTGGAGAATCTCTTGACAATCTGGGCCATTGACTCATCTTCCAATTGCTCCAGCTCTTCCAAGGAATAAAAATCATCATTGGATTGATTTATAGTAGGAGGATCATATTCTGCTACTAACACATTTTTCTCAGCCTTAAAAAACTGTACCATTCTCTCCGACTGTTGAGATTGTTGTTGTTGACCTTCAGCTACAAGAGCAGTAGATGTGCTGACCATTCTATCTTTCCCGTAGATTTCCTTATGCTGAATCTGCTCCAACTCATAGGTTTTTAACACACCATAGAGTCTATCCAAAGAAATCTCACTTAGATCTCTAGCTTCTCTTATGGCAGTGATTCTATGTTCAAAATGAGTTGGCAGTGTTAAAAGGAACTTTTTGTAGACCTCCCAGATTGAATAATATTTTCCATTTATGTTCAGGTTGTTGATTAATGCATTGTACCTCTCAAACACTTCAGTAATTCCTTATCCTGGATTGGATTTAAAATGTTCATACTCAGAGGTTAGGATCTCCAACTTGTTCTCCCTAACTTCCTCTGTACCTTCATTAATCACCTCAATACTTTCCAGATGTGTTTGGAATTTTTACAGTTCATCACATGTCTGTTCATCAAGGGATCGAGGGAATCAACTAAAATTAACTGAAGGCTGGCATCCAAGGAGGCTTCTTCTTTTTCAGCAGGAGAAAAATCCTCAGGCTCTTTTGGATAGGTTCTAGGTTTGGTAATCACAACATCATCTACTATCACCTCTGGTTCAATAACCATCGGAGTTTTTGGACCCTTCTTTAACAAGTTCAGATATTTGGGATTTGCAACTTGTAAAAACAAGAGCATCTTCTTCTTCCACATGATATAATTTTCTTTATCAAATAGTGGAATTTTAACGGTTCCAACTTTTTGTGAAGTCATTATGAATTTTTGAATAAATAAAAATTCAAGGAGTTGAAAAATCACAAAAGTCTAGGATCTTGATTTGTTCGTTAATCAGAAGGCTCTGATACCAATTGTTAGGTCCCAATGTGTTTGTAGAAGGGGGGGTTGAATACAAACAATACCGAATAATCGAATTTAGTGCGAAATAAAAAATTGAAACAAAATTCAAGTTAAATAAAAATATTATTAAACTTGAAAGGTGTTACAACAACGGTATCGATTACAAGGGATTAATCTCAAATTAATTTATCACAAATCTAGAATAAATTCGACATGAACTTTTTCTATTTTTGCAATAAAAAGATTCAAATGCTAAACGCAATTTGAGATTAAGTTCTAGGGATTTTGATCCGCTAGATAGTTACACAAGAACAAGAGAATGATTTCTAGTTGTTTGGATTTAACTTTAAAACTAGAAATTGTGATCTTGAAATATGCAGATGAAAAGATGAAATATTGCTTCTGCTTCTGCTTCTTTTTCTTTTTGTTCTTGAATAAGTGTGTTCTGTATATTAGTCTTGAATGTTTGTTGCTGCTTCTGTCTTTATAATTCAGTCAACAGAATCACTTGAACTGGAATGACAATCGGTTGAACTAGCAAGACAATCTGCTGAACCAGTAGAACTTTCAGTATGACAATCAGTTTAAGCTAATATGACTTTCGGCAAGACTATCTGTTGAGCTAGCAAGACTATCAAACTGAACTAGCAAGACAATCTCCTTCCAGTAGAACTTTCGGTGAGACAATTGAAATGACTTGGCATGACAATCGGTATGACAATCCAGATTGTCATGCTAGTTCAATTTCAATTGTCTTGCTGAATTAAAACTGATTTTAATCCAATTAAAATTCTGAAAATTCTTAATATTAATTCAGAATTAATTAATCAATTAATTCAATTAATCAATAAATTAATCTTTGCAGATATAATTTATTTTCTTAATTAAATTATATGACTTAATTAATTAATAGAGAATTAATACTAATCTTGAGCAGCAACCACTCTTCTGAAAATCTTCTGAAAATCACTGTTAATAATTAATCAATTCCGCCACTTCAATGTTGACACTCGATGTACTGTCTGGTTCATGAGTGACTAACTTTCGTGACGTTTCTTCATGTCTTGACTTTGATAACTTGATTTTCTTCAGATTAAATCCCTGTAATTATCTGATACCCTAACAAGATCTCTATCACTTGATTAAATCCACAATCTTGATTTATATCACTGAGGCTTGATCAATTTCTTGAACTTCTTCCAGTGAAGTAATTCCTCAAGTTTGTAGATGAACCTTGTTTCTGAATCCTTTGACAGATGTTACTTTGTGAGATCTCTTTGACGGTAGATCCACTATTTACTTGTTACATTCTTATTTGAGTTGAGTTAAATCCTCGAATAAACAAATAGGCTATGACATATGCCTTTCACGGGTGCCTCGCAAAAATTGACCCAAACCATCTCCAGAATCATCTCAAGCAACTTACCATCCTTTCTCGATGGCAAAAACCCCTCTCCTTCGCAATCGGCTTTGTCAATAGCCTCGCATACTCCGCTTTAGCCTCTGGTGTAGAAAACCTAGGCCTCACACCTCCAACACCTGAAGAATCGGTTGTGCTGCTGCTAACTTGGGTTCTTTGTCTCTTGGGTGCCATTGAATTTGAATAAGAGAGAATAATAGAGTGTGTAGAGAGATTTATGTGTTTGAGAATTATGAATGTGTTGGAGATGGTTGTATGTAATTATGTGTGTATATATAGAGATTAGGGATTAGAATAAGAAGTAGGTTGTGATTGTGGGTTAGTGGGGGTAATGGTTAGGTTTAGAAATTGATTTGGAGTAAAATTAGGGTAGTGGAAGAACAAAATCCGGCTGATTTTGTGTTTGTGTGTATTTTTCTGCTATTTTTTAAAAAATCCGGGTACAGGGACCTAGCGCGGCTGCCCCGCCTGGCAGTGCGGGCGCGCCATGCTACTGTTTAACCAGCGCGACCGCCATGCATACCAGCACAGACGCGCACACTCTCTGGACTTTCAGTGCGGGCGCGCCGTGCTTCCGCCAAAACTGCCCTGTTTTTTTCTGCTTTTTTGATTTTTTTTGTATTTTCTTCCTTCTAACTCCTACTAATGTACAACAAGCTTGGGTTGCCTCTCAATAAGCGCTTAGTTTATGTCACTAGTTTGACGTAGAATCCTGAGATCAAGTGGACTAACCACCTCTCGGTTTACCGTATTCTTACAGTAATGCTTCAACCGATATCCATTCACCTTGAAAGCTTGGCCTGGATCATTCTCAAAAATTTCACCGCTCCATGTGGAAACACAATTTTGATAACAAACGGCTCTGACCACCTCGACTTCAACTTTCCAGGAAAAAGACGGAGACGAGAGTAGAACAATACAACTTGTTTCCCCGACACAAATGATTTGAGCACTAGACCCCTATCACGCCACCTCTTGACTTTCTTCTTATACATTTTGTTGTTCTCATATGCTTGAAGTCAAAACTCATCGAGTTCATTCAATTGAAGCATCTTTTCTTACTAGCTGCATCCAAATCAAGTTTCAATTTCTTCAAAGCCCAGTACGCTTTGTGCTCTAGCTCCACAGAAAAATGACATCCATTACCATAAACCAACTGAAATGGTGACATACCTGGCGAAGTCTTGTATTCTGTCTGATACGCCCAAATAGCTTCATCCAGCTTTATAAACCAATCCTTCATTGATGGACACATAACTTTCTCTAAAATACGCTTGATCTCTCTGTTAGATACCTCAGCTTGACCATTAGTCTGAGGATGGTAGGTTGTAGCAATACAATGATTCACATTATATCGCTGCATCATAGCAGTGAACTTGCGCTTGCAAAAATGCGATCCCTCATCACTGATTATGACTCTTGGAGTCCCAAATCTTGTGAATATCTGTTTGTGAAGAAAATTAAGCACTACCTTTGCATTATTCATCGGCAAAGCTTTAACTTCCACCCATTTTGAGACATAATCAACCGCCAATGAGATATACTGATTATTGCAAGATGAGACAAATGGCCCCATGAAGTCAATTCCCCAAACATTGACGACCTCAACCTCGAGAAGCACATTAAGAGGCATCTCATCCCTCTTAGACATATTACCAACACGCTGGCAACGATCACACTTTAAAATGAACCGATGTGCATCCTTAAACAATATAGGCCAAAAGAAACCTGCTTGAAGGATTTGAGTTGTTGTCTTCTCTCCACCATAGTGGCCTCCATAAACAGTCGAATGATAGTCTCACAAGATACCCTCTATCTCGCTGTACGAAATACATCTCCTGATGATTTGGTCAGCTCATTGCGTAAACAAAAATTGCTCATCCTACATATACCACTTCAATTCATTAAGAAACTTCTTCATTTGAGCATAAGACAAGTCTGGAGGCATAATGTTACTCACAAGGTAGTTCACAATATTTGTGAACCACGGTTCTTCTTCCTGCACCCCAAACAATTGCTCATCGGGAAAAGACTCATTTACCAATATCTTATCTTGTGAAGCTGTATTAGGATCTTCTAACCGAGAGAGATGATCGGCGACTTGATTCTCAATACCTTTCCTATACTTGATCTCCAACTCAAATTCATGGAGTAAAAGAACCCATCGAATCAGTCTAGGATTCGATTCCTTCTTTGAGACAAGATAGCGAATCACATCATGATCAGTAAAAACTGTCACCTTCGTCCCAAGCAAATAAGATCGAAACTTCTCAAAACCGTAGACAATAGCTAATAGCTCTTTCTCAGTAGTAGTATAGTTCAGTTGGGAACCATTAAGGGTCTTACTATCATAGTAAACCACATGAAATATATTGTTCTTTCTCTGCCCAAGAACTGCTCCAACTGCATAGTCACTTGTATCACACATCATTTCAAAAGGCTCATTCCAATCAGGTGCAGTTATGACAGGTGCCGTGATTAAGCTCTTCTTTAAGATCTCAAAAGCAGCTCGACATTCATCATCAAACTTGAAAGGGACATCTTTCTCTAAAAGATTGCACAATGGTTTAGAGATTTTACAGAAGTCTTTAATGAGCCGCCTATAGAAACCCGCATGACCAAGAAAGTTGCGAATCCCCTTAACAGAAATTGGTGGAGGAAGGTCTCCAATGACCCCCACCTTGGCTTTGTCCACCTCAAGACCCTTACTAGAGATCTTGTGCCCAAGAATGATGCCATGTTGCACCATAAAGTGACATTTCTCCCAGTTGAGAAACAGATTGGTCTCAACACACCTTTTAAGAACTGCGGCAAGATTCTGCAAGCACTCATCAAGATAATCCTCGAACACAGAGAAATCATCCATAAACACCTTTACATTCTGACCAATAATGTCAGAGAAAATGGCCATCATACATCTCTGAAATATGGCCGGTGCACCACACAACCCAAACGAAACTCTTCTGAAGGAAAAAGTACCAAATGGACAAGTGAAGGTAGTCTTTTCCTGATCTTCTGGAGCAATAAAAATCTGATTATAACCCAAATAGCCATCCAGAAGACCATAGTATTCATGCCCAGCCAACCTATCAAGCATCTGATCAATTAAAGGAAGAGGGAAGTGATCCTTCCTCGTGGCTTTGTTTAGCTTCCTGTAATCCATGCAAAATCTCCACCCCGTGACTGTTCGAGTATGAATGAGCTCATTCTTCTCATTAGCAACAACTGTGATGCCTCCTTTCTTCGGCACACATTGAATTGGGCTCACCCAAGAACTGTCTGAAATAGAATGATGATCCCTGCATCTAGCCACTTGAGAATTTCCTTCTTCACAACCTCTTTCATTATCGAATTTAGTCTCCTTTGTTGCTCAACAGCCGTCTTCCTTCGTTCCTCTAGCAGAATTTTATGCATGCAATAAGAAGGGATGATTCCCTTGATATCTGCTATAGTCCATCCAATTGCCGATTTGAACCCTCTCAGAATTCTGAAGAGCTTTTTCTCATCACTACCTGAAAGGTTAGATGCAATAATAACAAGAAAAGTAGATGCATCACCTAAAAATGCATACCTCAAGTGATCAGGCAAAGGCTTAAGCTCGAGTGTAGGAGCTTCCTCAATAGATGGCTTGAGATGTTTTGGAGAATTATTCAGCTCTTCCAATCCAAGAGATTCAAAAGGCATATCCATCCTTCGCTTCCAAGGAGAAGTATTTATATACGGCAATTGCTCATCACCTTCATCATCTTCACTATCTGAATTCCCCAACAAGGCCTTCTCTAAGGCATCAGACCTTAGCATTTGATCAAGTTCTGAAGTAACCACAGAATTGACTAATTCCATTTTTAAGAAATCCTCGTTATCAGTAGGGAATTTCATGGCATTGAATATATTGAAAGTCACATCTTGATCCAGCACTCGCATAGTAAGCTCACCCTTCTATACATCTATTAAGGTTCGGCTAGTAGCCAAGAATGATCTTCCCAAGATTTTGGGAATCTTTTTATCCTCCTCGAAATCAAGAATTACAAAATTAGCAGGAAAGATGAGTTTGTCCACCTTGACCAAGACATCCTCCACAATGCCTCGTGGATATGTAATCAAACGATCGGCCAACTGCAATGACATATAAGTAGGCTTTGGATCAGGTAGATCTAACTTCTTGAAGACAGGCATGAAGGGTTTTAGCACATAAACGCAACGAAAACGTAAATTTAAATCTTAAAAAAAACGAAACCCTCCGCAGGATCCATGCGAAAAATAATATTTAATTCGTAGTTCAGTATGTTTACCTTAAGAAGCTTTACGTTAATGGAAAGATGGAGGTCTTTAATAGCGATCCAAGAATGATGAACGAAAATCCCTAGCAGCTGCTCCTCAAGTGTGAAGCACTCCACCGGTATCCACCAAGAGTACAATGTGATGGAGGAGGAAGAGGTTGAGAGAATTAGTTGCCTCCCTCTTGTTCTACTTTAGAATTAGGCTTAATTATTTGGGTTGAGGCAAATAGGGTTTATAATAGTATATTTATAGGCAAAAAATTTAGCTGAAAATTTTCCATAAAATATTATTATTATTAACCCTTTAATTGATTATTCTTATTAACCAATTAACTAATAATTAAAACACCTTTTACTCATTAATCCCTTTTCTAAACACTTTAGAAAAATAATTCTCTCACTTGATTTAATTTCCAAAATTAAATTCTTAATTAATAATATTAAGAATTAATTAAATCTCATTTAATAAATTATTAAATCTGCTAATTAATTATTTTTTTCACAAATAAATAATTACCATCCATTATTAATTAATTCCTCCACCATTAAATCATTCTCTTTTATGGTGTGACCCTGTACGTTCAATATTAAGCCGATAGTAGAAATAAATAATAATAAAACTATTTTATCATTATTTATATAAATTCTCTAATTCATTAAATATGATTAATTAATAAATTAATCATATTTATTCTACATCGTGAGGGATACTTCTCAGCATATCGCGACAATCCGGATAATACGAATTCACTGCTTAGAATACCAAGAACCTATTCAGTGAGTAGTTACCGTACAATCAATTCCTTCTACCCTGTAATGTCACGATTAAATACAAGGCATGGAACTTGTGTCAAGCCTATCTTATTTAATCATTTGCTTTCCCATTCATTATGCTTAGTTCTATTTAATGTAAATTAGAAACTCCTTTCTAATTTCTTTCACTCCGGCCAGAGATTCCTGAACTAACATAAGTGGATCAGCATTGAACATTCTCTTCCTTCACTGGAAGGGGTAGATCCTTTATTGATCATACACTATCTTCGTCTACAAATTCCTATACCCAGTAGAGCCCTTATAATTGTCCCTAGAGACTACGAACTAAACCAAAGCATAGTTCAGTGTACACAAGATGACTATGATGACCTCAAGTCTAAAAATACTTGTACAACTATCACTATGTGAACAACTGCTGACACGTGAGTGAACTTCATCAGTTGTTCAGCTATGTGAGTCATGTTGAGTGAACTTATTCTATAATAAGCACCTACATACTAGCTATAGTGTCACCACTCAAATGTCTATGAGAACAGACATCCTTCATAATGAAGCAAGCATAGTATGTACCGATCTTTGCGGATTACTAATTACCAGTTAGTAATCCTACAACCAGGAAATATTTAAGTTTAGAGTTATCATCTTTTAGGTCTCATTATTATGATCTCATCATAATCCATAAACAGCTTTACTCTAAACTATGGTATATCTTATTTAAACACTTAAATAGATAAATCCCGCAATAAAACCAAAATAAGTCTTTTATTAATATCAATGAAATCAAAACAGATTACATAAAAGTTATTCCTAAATCATCATACATGATTGGACTTAGGACACATCTCTTTCAAGGCAAAGGCATCATATTGATGCTAGCTCCCAAATCACATAAACACTTGTCGAACGACAAGTTTCCAATGGTGCAAGGAATAGTGAAGCTTCCAGGTTCTTTAAGTTTCGGAGGTAACTTCTATTACAGCACAACGCTGCATTCCTCTTGGGGTAGAATTCCAGTGCCCCACCTTGTTACAGTGAAAGCAAACAGCTTTGCTCTTGGGGTCTTCAGCTTTTGGTGGAACCGGCTTTTTCTCACCTACCTTCTTCTTCTTGGAAGGGTTCTTCTTCCTTTTCTTAGGATTGGAACCTTCACCAATTAGAAGAACAAAACTCTTCTTAGGGGAAAATTCGATTCCGCAGTCTTCAACATGTTTTGGAGTTCAGGCAGGCTGACATCCAGCTTATTCATGTGAAAGTTCATAATAAACTGTGAGAACGAACTCGGAAGTGATTGCAAGACCAAGTCTTGGCTCAGCTCCCCATCCATGGCAAAACCAAGTTGTCCAAGATGTTTAATCAAATTGATCATCTTAAGTACATGGTCATTCACAGATGATCCCTCAGACATCCTACAACCGAACAGTTCCTTCGATACCTCATATCGAGCTGTCCTCCCTGCCACATCATACAACTCTTGTAGATGCATAAGGATAGTGTGAGCATCCATATGCTCATGTTACTTTTATAGCTCAATGTTCATGGAAGCTAGCATGATGCATTGAGCAACATTTGCATCATCTATCCACTTACGATACACAACATGTTCATCATTATGTGCATCGTTAGCAGGTTCAGTAGGCTTAGGTGAGTCAAGCACATATTCCAACTTCTCAACCCTGAGAACAATTCTCAAGTTTCTAAGCCAGTCAGCAAATTTAGGACTAGTCAACTTGTGAGCATCTAGTATACTCCGGAGTGATAGTGTAGAAGACATAACGAATATAGTAAATCTGTAAATGATGAACACATAACAACACTTAACAAATATTCAATTTCATTTCAAGACACTATATGAACCGGGTCTTTATTCATAAGTGGCTCCCACTAGTTTATCTAATTTATACAACCCCTAAGTTAAAATTAAGCATTCATAATGCTAGTGGGAATAGGGATCCTACATTCCATCACACAACCTCGGCTGTAGCACGAAACGTCATGTGATGTTCAATAGGCAGACAACTCTTGTCAATTACATCTTATGTTATTCCCTAATAAAACTTTAGCCTCTTGAATAATTGAGTCACGGCTGTAGCACGACAAACTCAATATTCTAAGTCAAGTCTAACCCAACATTTCGTACAATTGAATTAGTCTCCAACGACCCATGACTGTAGCACGTAACGACCTTTAGATTCTAATTCAATGTACACATCTCTATCTAATAGACAAGTATTTCTTATTTCGAAATCAAAGCCCTCGGCTGTAGCACGAAACGAAAATGATTTAAAAATAAGAACCACTTTCTACCATGTTGGAAGGCTATGACCGACACAAGCCCGTTGTGTCATTGGCCAATTACTACTTGATATTATTTAATTTTAGAGGGATTATATTATGTTACAATCATAATCATATTATAAAGATATTCTTCCTTTTAAATTAAATATTTCAAATCAATAATTGATAATCAGATGATTCCCAGATTAGGGGGAGCATTGTCAAGAGGCGTTACTTAATACCCCTTTCTTACAGATAGAAATCTGCTTTTGACAGAATCATCCTTTCTCTCAATATTGAAAATTCATATTTAATTATGTGTTTCATAAACACAAGAATCTCATGATTGTATTCATAATATTATTGTTAAGGCAAGAAATGATTGCTATTCTAGATTTTCTAGAGCACGCCTTATATTGATTTAAGTTCACCTAAATCTATCATCGCATGGTAAACATAGGCATATATCTCATATATAAAATTAAATAAACAAGTAAGTGTAAAGTGCAATAAAGTAAATGTGTTTGGTTATGGCCCCATCCTATGTGATTTTTATCAAGCTCATGATAAAGATCAAGGTCAATCTAATATGGTGATGGAAATAAATACAACTACTTATTACATAAGTCTTCTTCTTTGTTTAGACTTCTTGTATGCCTCGTCTTCTTCTTTGTATCACCTCCATTGGATAGCCTTCTTGAGGTTTCAATTACATTACATAGATTGAAAGTAAAACTAATCTAATGAACTTACAAGAATAACTCGAGTTACATTCGAGATTTATGATTACAAAGATTGACGACATGCAATTCGTATTTAAAACCAAACCCAAAACCATTCCACTAAGGTCGAAAGGCCATAACCATCCACCATGCTCATACAACACATAAAAGCATGTTAAAACACATAATCTGATCTTAACATATCATATTATCCATGATTATAAAAAAAATATTACAAAAATTAGAAAAATCGAAATCAAATCATAAAAACAAGAATCACTGTTTACGGGCAGTAAACGACGTCAAACGCCTTACAGACGAGTCGTTGATAGCTTTGCCTATCAATTTTGTTCAGACGCTCGTTTACCTATGGAATAGGGTATTTGTTTGCGTAAATCGGACACCAGACCCAGATTTCAGCAAATCTGCAACAGCCAATTCAGAATCCTTATCTAATTTGATTCTCATAATTAGAACAAATATAAATCATGTATATATCAGTATATATACAGATTACATAATCATCTTATGATTATACAACTCACATGAATATCATATATTCAAAACCATACATATATAAGCATATTATATCAACATCAAATCATGGCGAATCACGTACATGCTCATATATCGAAAACAGTTAAACACATAAACGAATTAAAACTTTTCGCAAGTAGCTCTGATGCCATTGAAGGGTTTTAGCACATAAATACAACGAAAATATAAATTTAAATCTTAAAAAAATGAAACCCTCCGCAAGATCCATGCAAAAAATAATATTTAATTCGTAGTTCAGTATGTTTACCTTAAGAAGCTTTACATTAATGGACGTCTTTACTAGCGATCCAAGAACGATGAACGGAAATCCCTAGCAGGTGCTCCTCAAGTGTGAAGCACTCCACCAGTATCCACCAAGAGTACAATGTGATGGAGGAGGAAGAGGTTGAGAGAATTAGTTGCCTCCCACTTGTTCTACTTTAGAATTAGGGTTAATTATTTGGGTTAAGGCAAATAGGGTTTATAATAGTATATTTATAGGCAAAATTTCAGCTGAAATTTTTTCATAAAATATTATTATTATTAACCCTTTAATTGATTATTCTTATTAACCAATTAACTAATAATTAAAACACCTTTTAATCATTAATCCCTTTTCTAAACACTTTAGAAAAATAATTCTCTCACTTAATTTAATTTCCAAAATTAAATTCTTAATTAATAATATTAAGAATTAATTAAATCTCATTTAATCAGTTATTAAATCTGCTAATTAATTATTTATTTCCTAAATATATAATTACCAACCATTATTAATTAATTCCTCCACCATTAAATCATTCTCTTTTATGGTGTGACCCTGTAGGTTCAATATTAAGCCGGTAGTAGAAATAAATAATAATAAAACTATTTTATCATTATTTATATAAATTCTCTAATTCATTAAATATGATTAATTAATAAATTAATCATATTTATTGTACATCGTGAGGGATACTTCTCAGCATATCGCGACAATCCGGATAATACGAATTCACTGCATAGAATACCAAGAACCTATTCAGTGAGTAGTTACCGTACAATCAATTCCTTCTACCCTGCAATGTCACGATTAAATACAAGGCATGGAACTTGTGTCAAGCCTATCTTATTTAATCATTTTCTTTCCCATTCACTATGCTTAGTTCTATTTAATGTAAATTAGAAACTCCTTTCTAATTTCATTCACTCTGGCCAGAGATTCCTGAACTAGCATAAGTGGATCAACATTGAACATTCTCTTCCTTCACTGGAAGGGGTAGATGCTTTATTGATCATACACTATCTTCGTGTACAAATTCCTATACCCACTAGAGCCCTTATAATTGTCCCTGGAGACTAAGAACTAAACCAAAGCATAGTTCAGTATACACAAGATGACTATGATGACCTCAAGTCTAAGGATACTTGTACAACTATCACTATGTGAACAACCGCTGACACGTGAGTGAACTCCATCAGTTGTTCAGCTGTGTGAGTCATGTTCAGTGAACTTATTCTATAATAAGCACCTACATACTAGCTATAGTGTCACTACACAAATGTCTATGAGAACAGATATCCTTCATAATGAAGCAAGCATAGTATGTACCGATCTTTGTGGATTACTAATTACTAGTTAGTAATCCTACGACCAGAAAATATTTAAGTTTATAGTGATCATCTTTTAGGTCTCATTATTATGATCTCATCATAATTCATAAAAAGCTTTACTCTAAACTATGGTATATCTTATTTAAACACTTAAATAGATAAAGTCCGCAATAAAACCAAAACAAGTCTTTTATTAATATCAATGAAATCAAAACAGATTACATAAAGTTATTCCTAAATCATCATACATGATTGGACTTAGGACACATCTCTTTCAAGGCAAAGGCATCATATTGATGCTAGCTCCCAAATCACATAAACACTTGTCGAACGACAAGTTTCCAATGGTGCAAGGAATAGTGAAGCTTCCAGGTTCTTTAAGTTTCGGAGGTAACTTCTATTACAGCACAACGCTGCATTCCTCCGTTAAAGCAACGCTCTCTAAGTCATCGAGCTTCACTTTCCGAGAGAGGATACCTTTCATAAACTTCGCATAACTAGGCATCTGTTCAAGAGCTTTAGTGAAAGGTATGTTGATATGAAGTTTCTTGAACACTTCCAAAAACTTCTCAAACTGCTTATCCAACTTTTTCTTCTACAGCCTCTTAGGAAAAGGAGGGGGAGAATAGAATTATTTCTCCCATGTATTACCCTCAGGAGGAGTGTGTTCCATAGTTTTCTTCCTTGGTTCCACTTCTGCTTCCTTCTACATATCTTTTTCAGCCACATCTTCAGATTCTTAAACTTGAGCTTTTTCTTGGCTTGCAACCTTCCCAGACCTCAATATAATTTCCTTAACCTGCTCTTTAGCTTCCTTCTTGACTGGAACTTCTGTGCCATTAGGTAGTGTACCAGGTTGATGATTCAGCAAGGCATTGGTGACCTGCACAACTTGATTTTCCAAGGTCTTAATAGAAACCGCTTGTCTCTTACGCATGAGCCTCAACTCCTCCAATTCGGATTTTTCATTAGCTTGACTTGTACCTCCTTGTGGTAATCCCTGAAGTTAGAGTTGTTATCTTGGAGCATATTGCGGTTGTTAACAACCAGAAGGGTTGTACTGCTTTGCTGCATACTGCTGATAAGGCTGTTGAACCGCATTCTGAGTGTTGCTCCAGCTAAAGTTAGGATGATTACGGTTGTTGGGATGATAGGTGGCTGGAACTGGGTGCTGCAACCTCTCAAAGTTGCTCATGAACTGAGCTGATTCACTAGATAAAACATACTACTCTGTCTCATTCACACCAACACAAAGCTCACAGACACTAGTGATCTGATTAACGCTATAATTAGCTAAAGAATCGACCTTCATCGTCAAAGCCTTAAGCTGGGCAACTATAGCAGTAGATGCATCCACCTCTAAAATTCCTTCTAATTTGCCTTGATTTAGTTTCTGAGAAGGGTTCTGTTAATCCCTAACAATACAACAAGAATTACAGAAGGGGGGTTGAATGAACTTCTTGAAACTTTTTCTGAATTATGAAATGTTCTAAATCAAAATATAAATATGAGTGTTTTGATTTGCAAAGTACGGAATGACAAGTTAAAGTGAATCAAAACACAAAGTAATAAAAACACAAGTCTTTAAAACTTTCTGGTGAATTTAAATGTATCCACCAGATATATATATATATATATATATATATATATCGAGAGAACCCTGTGAAGTTTGAATAGCTCACAGCTGCTTACAAATAAGAACAACTAAACTTACAGAGAAATGCTAAAGGATATAGCTTACAATTATTTCTCTGAGAAATGTATTGCTTAGTCTTGTTATTGTTCTACTTGCTACTTCTTGGTTTATATATCACCAAGATTACACAGTAATAAGCCAAGATAATAAAACAAAACCTATCAAGTCTAATACTATGCTGCATCACTACTCTATTCCAGCATCTTTGAATATATTTATAATAGCATGGAAATGGCAGTGCTTCTTTGTTCTCAAAACCCAGTTGAATAGGCTGCCACATTCCTTTTACAAACACTCGACGCATGTGTATGTGTTATCACTGTCAATAGATATTTGAATTGATCATCCATCGGGTACATGATCATCCATCGGGTACATGATCATCCGTCGGGTTGCCTTTTTGATCATCCGTCGGGTAGCTTTGTTGATCATCCGTCGGGTAGCTAATTGGCACTTGACTTCATTTCATTTATACAGAATTACAAGACATCATCTATTTATAATTAATCAACCTATTCTGCATATCTAATTAAAGTCAACATGACTTATATGCTACTGTAGAGTCTATGTTAGATATATTTGATAATGTCATGGCTAATATGTTTTATGTTTAGCTTTCAGATCTTATTTGAACAGGATAAATCAGTACTTAACTGTTGATCAGTACTTATACTGGAAGTCAGGACTTAAGGATATCAGTACTTATGTTATCAGGAGATAATCATCAGAAGATAAATATCAGAACTTAAGTGCTGAAGGACAATCAGATAAGGACAGTAGCTGATTAAAGGAAAGAAGATCAAGATAAACATAAGAAGAGATATGCATGAAGAAGGAATTCCGTAAAGAATGGAATACTTGGAAGAAAAGATATCTGATTGATATATTTTAGGAAGCAGAATTATATTCCATATCAATTAGCGATTATCTTGTAACTGTGTAGTATATAAACACATATATAGGGTTTACACTATAAGTGTTATCATTATTAGAAAAGATTATTCATTGTAACCCTAGCAGTTCTCGTGATATTTGTTCATCACTGAGAGGTAACAGTTCCATACTATAACAGAGTTTATTATTTCAATAAAGTTTGTTTTCTGTTACTTAAGTTCTTAAAGTTCGATTTGAGTGTACTATACACTGTATTCACCCCCTCTACAGTGTGTGTGTGACCTAACAATTGGTATCAGAGCCTATCTGTTAACATACATACAGTTAAAGATCCAAACACAATCATGTCGGACACAGAAACTCCAACTAAGCCTACCAAAACTGAGGAATCACCAAAGACACAAATTCAGAGTCGGTATGAGACCATCAGAGTTCCCATACTGAGACCATCTGAATATCCCATATGGAAGGTAAGGATGACCATGTTCCTGGAAGCAACAGATCCAGAATACCTTGATAGAATCAAGGAAGGCCCTCACAAACCAACCAAGCTTGCTGTTGCAGTTGCAGGTGAAGCAGCAAAGACCGTACCAAAAGAGAAGAGTGATTATACTGCTGAAGACATAGCATCAATTGCTAAGGATGCTAAGGTACGACACTTACTGCATAGTGCCATTGATAATGTAATGTCAAACAGGGTAATCAACTTCAAGACTGCTAAGGAGATATGGGATGCTCTGGAAACAAGGTGTCAGGGAACTGACACAATTAAGAAGAACAGGAAGACAATACTCACTCAAGAGTATGAACACTTTGACTCAAAGACTAATGAGTCATTGAATGATTTATATGATAGATTTGTCAAACTTTTGAATGATTTGTCATTGGTTGATAAAGAGTATTATCTTGAAGATTCAAACCTTAAGTTCCTGTTAGCTCTTCCTGAATGCTGGGATTTGAAGGCAACGACAATAAGAGACAACTACAATCTTGATGAAACAACTCTTGACGAAATCTATGGAATGCTCAAGACTCATGAGCTGGAGATGGAATAAAGAAGCAAGAGGAAAGGAGGAAAGTCAAGGACAGTTGCTCTTAAGGCTGAAGAAGAATTCCCCAAAGCAGCTTCCTCAAAGAAAGACAAGGGTAAAGCTCTTTTCATAAAGTCTGATACTGAGTCATCAAGTTCTGAGAGTGATGATGACTCAGATTCTGAAAGCTTGCCTGAGACTGATGCTGATGAGGAGATGATGAAGCTGTGTGCTCTTATGGTGAAAGGAATCACAAAGATTGCATACAGGAAGTTCAGGAAGGGAAAGAAGTTTTCCAGGAAAGGCATAAGTTCTGATAAGAAGAATTTCAGAAGATCTGAAGGTAGAGGAGGAAAGTCTGACAGAGGAGATTACACCAATGTTAAATGCTATAACTGTGGTGAGAAAGGCCACATATCTCCTGACTGCAAGAAGGTAAAGGGTGACAAAGGCAAGGCTCTTGTCACAAAGCAGAAAAGCTGGACAGACACCTCAGACTCTGAAAGTGAGGAAAACTATACATTGATGGCAAATGCTGATAAAGAAAGTGCTGAGAGCAGTTCTGAAGCTGCTGAAACAAAGGTACCTCAGACTACTTATGCTTTTCATACTGATGATATTAATGAGTTGAGAAGATATCTTAAAACCATGTTTGTTAGTTATAGAGATCAAACTTTAACATGTGAAAGATTAACTTCTGAAAATCTTGCATTTAAGAAAAGAAATGATTTCTTAGAAAAAGAGTTAGTCATGTTCCATCAAACTCAGAAGGATAAAGATGATGCTTTTTATGTTAGGAATGAAGTGCTAAAATTAAATGAATCTCTAAAAACTGAGTTAGAAAAGGAAAGAGAGATTATCAGGACTTGGACTAACTCTGGCAAAACAACTCAAAATTTGCTAAGTAGTGGAAACTGGAAAGAGGGCTTAGGTTATGGAGAAGATAAAAAAGATAAAGGAACTGAAGAAATTAAGTCTGTTGATAAGCAAAAGCCAAAGTTAAAACCTGTTAAGTTTGTAACTGTAAAGTCTGAAAATGAAAAATCAGAAGTTACAAAGGAATCAACTTCTGACAAACTAAAACATGAAAAGACAGCTGAAGTGAACATAGGCTTAATGACAAAGAAGCAGCTTAAGCATAAGCTGAAAGATGTCAAGAATGCAAACAAGGTAAAATCACCTAGGAAAAATAGGAATGGAAAGAAAGGTGTGAATAAAAGAAATGATTATAAACCTGTTCCAGATGCTCCTAGGAAAACATGTCATAACTGTGGAAGTTCTAACCATCTGGCTTCTTTTTGCAGGAAGAATAAGAATATTAACTCCTTACCTTCAAAATCAGGAGTTAAGAGTCAGTCTGTTAGATACAAACCACAAAATCCTTATTTTCATTGTGGTAGTTTATGGCATTCCATTTATACTTGTAAATAATATCATAGTTTGTACTATGATTATTATCAAATAAAACCTTCTTTGAAGAAAGTCTCCATTGTTCCTTCTAGTGTAAATTCTGATTCAAAGTTTGATAGTGTAAGTTCTGATAAGAAAAATGTTAACATAAACTCTGATGCTAAATCCGCTGCAAATGTTAACAAACTTAATAAGGCCAAAGGATCCAAGCAAGTCTGGGTCCTTAAAATTAATAATTAGTGGTCTTTGTGATTGCAGGGCAACAGGAAAAATATTCTAGTTCTGGACAGTGGATGTTCAGGACATATGACTGGAAATAAGGCCCTGCTATCAGACTTTGTGGAGAAAGCTGGCCCAAGTGTTTCTTATGGAGATGGCAATATTGGAAAAATATTGGGATATGGCAATATCAATCTTGGAAATGTCATAATTAAACAAGTAGCTCTAGTCTCAGGACTTAAACACAACCTGCTGAGTATAAGTCAGATCTGTGACAGAGGTTATCATGTTGATTTCTTTGAAGAACACTGTGAAATTGTGAGTAAATCTAAAGGCAAAGTTGTTCTGAAAGGATACAGGCGTGGTAACATTTATGAAGCTAAGCTTTCAACAAGTACTGATGGTTCTGCAATCTGTCTGATGAGTAGAGCATCAATTGAAGAAAGCTGAAATTGGCATAAGAAACTCTCTCATTTAAATTTCAACAATATAAATGAACTGGTCAAGAAAGATCTTGTGAGAGGATTGCCAAACACAGTATTTGCTCCTGATGGTCTTTGTGATTCATGTCAGAAAGCCAAACAAAGAAAATCTTCATTCAAGAGCAAGACTGAATCATCAATTCTTGAGCCTTATCATCTACTACATGTTGATCTATTTGGTCCAGTAAATGTCATGTCTATTGCAAAGAAGAAGTATGCGTTGGTCATAGTGGATGAGTTCACCTGATACACATGGATGTATTTCTTGCATATAAAAAGTGAAACTGCATCAGCAAACCTGGGAGAAGGAATCTATGTCTGGTCCTTGATTGATCATATCAAACATCTGGATAAAATGGTCAAAGATTCTGTGAAAGTTTTAAGGAGTGATAATGGCACTGAGTTCAAGAATTTGATAATGGAAGAGTTCTGCAAAACCATGGAATAAAGCAGGAATTTTCTGCTCCTGGAACTCCACAGCAAAATGGAGTTGTTGAAAGGAAGAATAGAACTCTCATTGAAGCCGCACGTACAATGCTTGAAGAAGCAAAGCTTCCAACCTATTTATGGGCTGAAGCTGTGCAGACTGCTTGTTTTACTCAAAATGCAACACTCATTAACAAGCATGGAAAAACACCATATGAGATGGTGAAGAAAAAGAAGCCAAATCTGAAATATTTTCATGTATTTGGATGCAAGTGTTTTGTTCTCAAGACTCATCCTGAACAGCTATCAAAGTTTGATCTAAAAGCTGATGAAGGAATCTTTGTTGGATATCCACTTTCCATAAAAGCCTTCAGAGTCTATAATTTGAGAACAAAAGTGGTCATGGAATCTATCAATGTCTCTTTTGATGACAAAAAGATTACTGGTCTTGAAGATTTCATTGACCATGATCAGCTGAGATTTGAAAATGAAGACTCAAATTCTGATACAGAAAATCCTGACAGTCTAAGTCCTGATACCGTAAACTCTGATGGATTAAACTCTGATGTTATTGAAACTGTGGAGACTACGTCAAAGGAAGATGCACCTATGCAGGGGGAGCATACTCAAGATCCTACCACATCTCAAGAAACATCAGAACATGCATCTGGCTCTTCAAGTTCTGATTCATCAAGTTCTGATAAGCCAAGTTCTGATAGTGCTGAAAATCTAAATATTGAAGAATCCAACTCAGAGAGCATAGTTTCAGGGGGAGCATCAGAAAATGAAAATGAAAATAGCATGGATCATGGGGGAGCATCCAGTTCTAGAGAAAACCTTCCATCTGCAAGGAAGTGGACAAAATCACATACACCTGATTTGATAATTGGAAATCCTGATGCAGGTGTCAGAACTAGAACAGGTACTTCAAATGAATGTCTTTACAATTCTTTTCTCTCTCAGACTGAGCCAAAGAAAGTGGAAGAAGCTCTTCAAGATACTGATTGGGTGCAAGCAATGCAGGAAGATTTGAATGAATTTGAAAGAAACAAAGTCTGGACCCTAGTGCCAAGACCAAAGAATAGATCTGTTGTTGGTACAAAGTGGGTATTCAGAAACAAAACTGACAGTGATGGCATAATTACAAGGAATAAGGCAAGGCTGGTTACAAAAGGATATTCTCAACATGAGGGAATTGATTATGATGAAACATTTGCACCAGTTGCTAGGTTAGAAGCCATAAGGATATTCTTGGCTTATGCTGCTCACAAAAAGTTTACTGTCTTTCAAATGGATGTGAAAAGTGCTTTTCTCAATGGAGAATTGGAGGAGGAGGTATATGTTGAACAACCTCCAGGTTTTGTAGATACCAAACATCCAGATTATGTCTACAGGCTTGATAAAGCACTTTATGGACTTAAGCAAGCTCCTAGAGCATGGTATGAGACTTTAGCTCAGTTTCTTCTGGAAAGTGGATTCAATAGAGGGACAATAGACAAAACACTGTTCTACCTCAACCATGGAAAGGACTTACTTCTGGTCCAGATTTATGTTGATGATATCATTTTTGGATCTACAAATGACAAACTTTGCAAAAAGTTTGCAAGCTAATGCAGTCAAGATATCAGATGAGTATGATGGGGGAACTTAGCAATTTTCTGGGCCTTCAAGTCAAGCAGAATGAGGAAGGCACTTTTATTTGTCAAACCAAGTACACCAGAAACTTGCTGAAGAAATTTGGAATGCAAGATTGTTCAAGTGCATCCACTCCAATGGCCACTGCGACAAAACTGGATAAGGATACCGGTAAATCAGTAGATATTACTGACTACAGAGGTATGATTGGCTCTCTACTCTATCTAACTGCTAGTAGACCTGATATCATGTATGCTACCTGTCTTTGTGCAAGATTTCAAGCAGATCCAAGAGAACCTCACTTAACAGCTGTAAAAAGAATCTTTAAGTATCTTAAAGGAACAGCTGCTCTGGGATTATGGTATCCTAGAGAATCAGATTTTAAACTAATAGGTTACTCAGATGCAGATTTTGCAGGTTGCAAAATTGACAGGAAAAACACAAGTGGAAGCTGCCAATTTCTTGGAGGCAGATTGGTTTCTTGGTACAGCAAGAAACAAAAGTCAATTTCTACATCAACTGCAGAAGCAGAGTATATTGCTGCAGGAAGCTGTTGTGCACAGATTCTTTGGATGAAGAATCAGTTACTGGATTATGGGTTAACATATTTCAAAATCCCTATTTACTGTGATAATCAAAGTGCTATTGCTATGACAGGTAATCCAGTTCAACACTCAATGACAAAGCACATCAGCATCAGGTACCACTTCATCAGGGAACATGTGGATGAAGGTACAGTGGAATTGCATTTTGTTCCCACAGATCAACAACTAGCAGATATCTTCACAAAACCACTGTGTGAAGCTACTTTTACAAGATTGGTAAATGAACTTGGAATGGTTTCAGGTTCTTTCTCTAAATCTGCTTAGTCTTGTTCTGTGTTATCAGACTTTATGCTCAGTATTTACAGAATTAATCTCATTGTGTATTATGTGCTTAATTGATAAATGTCTTTAAGTACTGACTGTTGTCTGATATATGTTTCTAAACTCTGATAAGTGAATGTCTGTTCAAGTACCTATTCTATCCTATGAGGATAACTGTGCTAGATACTGACCTAGTAGTCTTCAATAAACAAATGATTCCATGTAAGATGTAATTAATTCAGTGGAAACCCTATGACACTAGAAAATTCTGATAATTGAGCTTAGTTAAGTTTACTTTGTATATCTTATTACTAAGTCACAAATTAGAATAATGCTACTCATCTGTTAAGTTCTGATACTAGTAAAACTGCTGAATGTACTAAGTGTTTATAAACCTCACTTATCAAAAGAAAAAGCAAAAAGATCAAAGAATAAAATCAGGTACTCCTTTGAGATCTAGAGTAAAAATGTGGAAGGGACGACCCAAGTGCATTGCTGGTATTAAGTAGATATGCATTAGAAAAGCAAAATATTTTCTTGGTGACTTTTCACACTCTATGATTACTGGAGAAATACTCTGATAATAGCATAAATTCTGATAAACAGTCGTGACTCACTTACACTGAGAAGCCACTGTAAAATAGAATTTCAAAAGATGCATAAAATTAGCACAAAACAGTTGAGGTGGACTCAAGCATGAACTCATTCATCAGTAGGTTTCAGGACAATGACAGCTCTTTAGCAAAATTTTAGTTATGCCTTATTTCTAAGATGTACTGAAGTGAATCAAACTTTACTCTTTGTCTGTTATTTAGCTTAATGCACACACTAATCACTCCATCTGAATGATGAAAATTTCTGTGGTGGTCTATGTTATTTTAGATAAACAGTCATTGTGTTATTACTGCACAAATTCTGAGGACAAGTTCTAGTTACACGTTCTGATGATTAAGTTCTGACGTCTATAACTCAGAACTTGTATGAGGATTTACTAAGATGGGCATTTTTTTTTTCGAGTTAAGAAATTATGTTCTGATGACTGTTAAGTTCTGGTATAGGTCTAAGTTCTGATTTCTCAGTCTAATCCTTTACTTGGCTTATCTGTGAATAAAATTTGATAACAGTCTCAGTTCGAACTAGAATATGTTGAAGTGGAAGATTAATAGTCACTATGATTAGGATGAATGGTATTCGTACTTGAACAGTCAACTGTTTCTTGTTTCTTGTGCGGTTTAAACCATGATTCCTAAGTCTGTAAAACAGATCCTGGTAAATGCTGATCCTGATACTTATAGGTCTGTTTACTCTGATGTCCAACCAACTCCAAACACCCAAAATCCATCAACCTCAGTACCTACCTCTTATTCTACTCAACCTACCCTCAGAACATATCTCAAATCCTATCTCTCCACTTCACAGACTGCTCAACCTTCATCTCCAGCACCTACTGTGAAGCCTTCATCTTCCAAGCCAAAGAGGACAAAGAATGTTCCTCAAACATCTCAAAAGAGAAGGAGGATTGTATTAAGAGATGAATCTGATTCTAAGGAACAGGTTTCTTCTAGAGAACCTTTTGTATCTGAAGCTGAGAAAGAGATTTCTCAGAAGGATTCTGAAATTAGGGGTTCTAGGCTTCTTAAGAGGCTTAGACGAATGACAGTTCCTGAAACTCCCAAGGAATCCAAATCAACAAGGAAGTACAAGAAACAGAGGGCACAAAGGCCAGTTTCAGATGATGAAGAGGAAGCAGCTAAGGAAGGGGATCAGGAATCTCTGATCTCACAAGACAAGGAATTTGCTCCAGTCATTTCTTCTCCATCAACTCCATCTCAGGATGCTGTATCTGACAAGGCTAACTCACCATCTGTGTCTCTTGTTGATCCAGGCACAAGTGTTGATATTGATGTTCAACACTTGGTTGTGTCTGAAGTATTTCTCTTAGAAGCTCCAACAGTAAATAATCCTTTCACAACACCTGTTACTGATGCTGTTCAAACTCCAGAGTTATCAACAACACCTTCTCTGCATCAAGATGCTGATGATCAGACTTTAGGTGAGCATCGGGATATGGCTGTTGATCAGAACTTAGTATCAGATCAGCAATTAGAGGATGCTGAAGCCTCCATTGCTACTCACACTGTTGTCTTATCAGAAGATACTGATTCTTTAAGTTCTGATGCTGCAAATGCTGGAGATACTGGTGATGTTGCTCCAACTGTAGATGCTGATGAAGCAGGTCCTTCAGGACATACTCCTCAACAGAATCTTCCTAAGTCTGAACTGGTAAATAAGTTTGTTACCGGGGCTGCACCAGTACCTTGGAGTGAAACTCCTGCAGGTCAGGAGTGGACTAAGGAATGGAACTCAGTTTCATGTGTTCCAACTGCAATACATCTTGCTGAGCACTTGACTAAAGCTGATGAAATGTTAAATTCTGATGATTTAAAAACCCATCTTAGAGTCACTGCATTGAGTATTAAACATCTACAAGGTCTTCATTCAACTACTCATGCAGAGCTACACAAGATTCAGGAGAACTTTCTCAAACAAGAACAAGTTTGGAAAATTGATAAGAAAAAGTTCTTTCAACCTACCATTGACAGGATTGCTTATATTGAGAAAACTCAAGAGAAACAACAAGCTCAGATTGATGACATTCTGACAAATCAAGCTTCTCAGCAATCGCAACTTACTGAAATCCAATCCTCAGTGGAATTACTTATCTCTCTTTTACTACCTGCTGATGCCAAAAAGGGGGAGAAGGTAATTAAGTCCAAATGCAACACTAACAAGACACTGCAAGGAAAGGATGATGGAAATGATGATCAAGGATACTCTGGAATGGGTAGCGGTCATAGTCAAGGTAGAAGGTTTACATCAAGACAAGCTAGTCACAGGACAAGTTCTGATACTGGGAAAAGAATAAGTTCTGCTGCTGGTAAAAGGATAAGTTCTGATGAACTTCTAGATCTTGATGAGGAAATGTCAAGACAGTTATTTTTTCAAGAAAATCCAGGAATGGACTTGGAAAGTTTAATGGAAGAAGAAGCTAGACTTAAATCAGAGAAAGTCACATCTAAATCTGAAGCTTCTAGTAAAAATTCACTTCCAAAACTCAAAGGCATTGTGATCAAAGAAAGGACACATACTGAAGCAACGTTGACTAGATCACAACCACAGATAGATCCAAGATCCAAGGGTAAAGAAAAGGTTGGTGAACCTATCAAGGTTTATGTACCTCCTGAGGAAGAAGAAATTACTGATGAAAAGGATGATCTTGCTCTGACTTCAAGAAAAGTTCTTAAAACAACCTCTGACATGACTCAAGGTGTTCAGAGTCAAGAAATGGTAAGTTCTGATATTCAGAAGAAGCAAGTAACCTCTGACAGAGCTCAAGTTAACTTGATATCAGAAAATAGATCAAAGACACTCTTACCAGGATTCACTAAAGCAAAACAGACTCAATCTTTGAAGACTACTGCAAGTGGTTTTGAAGCTAGAGTAGTTAATGGAAAGGAAGCTAGAGATAAAACTGGATTGGGAAGTGCTGATGAAAGAAGAGTACACAACACTACCAATGATCCAACTTCCTTGAGTGAACCAGGTATTGGAGCAACTCCTGAGAGATTGAATCAACTGGAATCTGTACAGATGGTTTAACATACCTACTTGAAAGAATACATCATGTTGTATTTCATGACAGATGGTAGGGTTTATCATATAAGATAAAATGCCATTCCATTGAAGTATTTTGAAGAATTGGAGCATGTACTTTTCTTACTTCAAGTGGATGACAGAATAACAGAGACTGCTGCAAACTACTTAAAAGAACAGATTCAGAGACAGAAAAGGCTTTATTCTGTTAAGTCTGACAGCATATATGTTCCAAAGTACAGAGATCACAATGGTGATATTGTTGATATGAAGCCTAATACTGCACAGATCAGAACATATCTTGGTATTAAGGGACTTGAATTCAATCTGGAGTCTGACAAAGCTTATGTCATAAGACTAGATCAGGAGTTGAGAAAAGCAAAGATCAATGATCTCAGAGCTGCAATCTTTCAAACTGGTGAAGATGTTGCAGAGCTTAAAGATGTCAAAAGGAGAATGATTGATGAACTAAGATATGCTGAGAAATGTTTGTTGAAGAACTATCTCAGAACAACTCCTGACATCAGAGAGATCAGAAAATGATGAAGCCAAGTCAAAGATCTACAACTACTTAAATACTGATATTTATACAGACTGAAGTTGTTATCAGAAGTTGAAATTGGTAAAAGCTTTAAGGACTGTAAGTTGTAGTTATCTAGTCTAATTCTCATGCATTTGTACTTAATGTTTTTGACATCATCAAATATATGTTAAACTTGTATATTATGTTAATTTACAATTTGGGGGAGATTGTTAGATATATTTGATAATATCATGGCTAATATGTTTTATGTTTAGCTTTCAGATCTTATTTGAACAGGATAAATCGGTACTTAACTGTTGATCAGTACTTATACTGGAAGTCAGGACTTAAGTATATCAGTACTTATGTTATCAGGAGATAATCATCAGAAGATAAATATCAGAACTTAAGTGCTGAAGGACAATCAGATAAGGACAGTAGCTGATTAAAGGAAAGAAGATCAAGATAAACATAAGAAGAGATATGCATGAAGAAGGAATTCCGTAAAGAATGGAATACTTGGAAGAAAAGATATCTGATTGATATATTTTAGGAAGCAGAATTATATTCCATATCAATTAGCGATTATCTTGTAACTGTGTAGTATATAAACACAGATATAGGGTTTACACTATAAGTGTTATCATTATTAGAAAAGATTATTCATTGTAACCCTAGCAGCTCTCGTGATATTTGTTCATCTCTGAGAGGTAACAGTTCCATACTGTAACAGAGTTTATTGTTTCAATAAAGTTTGTTTTCTGTTACTTAAGTTCTTAAAGTTCGATTTAAGTGTACTATACACTGTATTCACCCCCTCTACAGTGTGTGTGTGTGACCTAACAGTCTATACAAAGGTGTTTACATGAATGTGCTACATGATTTATTGTTACATAAGCTACTCACTCGATGGATGTCAAATCATTATCAGTCGGGACTATATTGAGTTAGCCGTCGGGACTATATTTGATTATCCATCGAGTGCTACATAATTCACTAAGTTGAATCTACTAAGGTGTTTTGTTAATGAAATCTTCTAGTTCACAACATATTCCCAACAATCTCCCCCAATTTATGCCTACTAGAGGTGTAGTCATAAATTAAGAAAGACTTGATGATAACAAAACACTCTAAAAATACAAATTTAAAAGATAATAGATAGAACTAAAAGGTATTGCAATAATCACTTGAAAAATTTACAAGGCAAAGTGTACAAAGATTTGCTCACAGTCTTTTTCAAGGTGCTCCTCTAGCCTGAGCAGATTGATCTATTTCCTTGATGATCTGGATCTCTTTCCAAGCTTTCTGTTGTTTTCTTCTATATGATTTTGGAGCTGTCTGTGGAATTCAAGTTCATCAAATTCTGAGAGATTTACCATTCCTTGCATTTCCAAAAGAGTCTCATTGCTAGAGATGCTCAACTGGTCTTCTAATCTGAAGAATCTTCTAACTCCTTTATCATCCATGAATTCCATCAGCCAGTAGGGCCTTAGATGCACTCTACTTCCAGTGTAAGGAATAGTTAGAGTCTTTGGGAGTGCATCTTTGGCTCTAATACTCCTCAGTTATTCAATCTTCTTTAGAACTAGTCTTCTAGCTGTCACATTGAATCCAAAGTTCTTCTTGAAGATGAATAAACTTTTATCAGCATAAATTAGCTTTCTTGAAGGATCCTGTGAAGTGGCCATTGTATCCCTTTTCCTCCCTTGTACTTGAATACTAACCTTTCAGGTAGATTCCTGTAAGCATCAATTCCTCTAACTTCTTCCAGTTCATCTAGATAGAGGTTTAGATCTGAGAATTTCTTGATGTCACAGATGTACATAATATCTCCCTTGTTGACTTTGATTTGAGCTTTGGTTAGGTATTTGGATATGAGAGTTGAGCGCTTCACTTTCTTGAATGCTCTTGTCTTTGTCTTCTTTGGCTTCATGAAATGAGGTAGATTGAGTTCAGGAATTGGTAGACTATCCCAGTCTATTGGCTCATCCTTTGGAATGATAGGTTCACCATGGATATCTTGGATGGATCTATCTTGAAATCTTCATGTGCCACAGAGGGCATGCATGTTTGAGTTGTTGTAGAGGTAGACTTTTTGGGAAACTGATCTTCCAAAACCTTTTCATCAAAGTTCACTTTTCTCTTTGCATGAAGTTTGTATCTAAACCTTTTTCTCTACTGTGATTCTTCTTGCATTTTCAGTTTCTTAGATTAAGTGGTTTTAGATGATGGTTCAGGAATTTGTTGTGTAGGTTTCACAGCTTGCAGCTTGGCCAAGATAGCAGCTTGCTCCTTCTTTTGTTTGACCTTTTTAACATCTTGAGCAGCTTGCTTCTTTTCTTGCTTCAATCTTGCCTTTTCTTCTCTTTTTGCTTCAGCAAATTGAGGGTGTCCAGCCACCAGACAAATTTCCTTTCCATTCCTGAAAACCTTAGCAATTCTTCTTTTCAATGCTGAATCAGCTGGATCCTTGTAGAATGCAATAGATCTTGACAACAGTTTCTTCTCATTAGGCTTTGGTGTCTCATACATTGTGTCCAAAGGATTCTTTAGAGAAGATTTTGAATAGTTCACCTTTGGCTTCAAGATTAGTTCAGCCTTTGGAGATTTGATGCAGGATGGCTGGCCTCTTTCCAGATTATTCATGCTCATTTCATTCACAGAGATTTGCATGACTTGAGAGTGACGAATGGCTGATTTTTCTGGCTTCTTTGTTAGACCAAACCTCTTTTGAATATCCTCATCTATCTTCTCCCAGTTTATTGGACTCAACTGCTTCTTTTCAGCTGCTCTCAATGTGGCCGCTGCTTCATTAATCAGATCAATGCTATTTTTTGTTGTGGCTTAGTGAAAGCAATTGTAGGCACAATTACTTTGCTAACTTGAATGTTGAGCTGTTTCTCCCCCTCACTTGAGCCTTTCTCCCCTTTTTGTTAACATCAAGTTGTGTGGGAGGGAGTTGAGCAGCCACCAACTGTTGGAGTAGAGCAGTCTAAGTTTGTTGATTGTTAAGTATCTTGGCCATTGACTTCTCTACAACAAATAATCTTGAGTCCATGGCCTCAACTTTCCTATTGAGATCAGCCTCCTTCCTTAGTTTTTGAACTATTTCAACCATGGTGGTAGCAGGAAGTCTAGCATCCAACCTTTCTATGACATCCTGCTTTACTTCAGAAATTTCTTGCTTGATTGCATCCACACTCTGACTGTGTTGGAGAGCTTGAATTTTATGCAGCGAAGTGCTTCAAGATGTGCTGTGAGTAGCTTCTTTGTGCTGGCATTTGAAGATGCTTGAATGGCTGCTTGGGTGTCATAAATTAGCTTGAATAGTGTTGATTAGAGATGTGAGTAGGAGCATTCTTTTGTTAGCATCCAGGCAGGAATATCTGTATCTCCCCCTATGCTCATGCTATCTTCCGCATCATCCCCACCAGCATCCCCAAAAGAAGTTTCATCCAGTTCAAAATCACTGCCAATGTTGGAAGGCATAACACTGATTGCATCCTTTGCTCTTTGTAAAGATTGTGTAGTATGCACCAAGTTCAGCAATCTTTCAGCCTCCTCATTGCCCTATACAGCTAGAGTTTGGTAAGCTGTAATAGGGTGAGTAAATGTCTCAGTATCTAGGGAAATAGAATCTATAACAGCTTGATATTCTTGCTGAAATAGCCTTTCCCTTTCTGCATCATTGACATTCATTGACTCACTTGTAATGGTTTCCATCATTATCATTCCTATACCTGTATTTCTCTCATGATCTCTCTTTTGTTGCATCAAGGTCTCACCTTGTCTCCCTACCCTCACACCCTCACCTTCACCATCTAAGGCGGGACTCCTCATACTCACTTTTTCCAGTTCTGAAGAAATGGACTGCATTGGATCACTCTTTTTCTCTCTCTTTTCCTGGGAGCAACCCAGAATCTCACTCATTTCACTCCCTTCCCTCAATCCTAGGAGTGATTGCACTACTACTAAGTCTTTTGCACTTGTAATAATTGATGAAAATTAAAGTTGTGTAGAGATACTCGACAGATAAGGAATATCCGTCGGGTTACCAGTTTGACTATCTAACGGATAACTGCTGTTAAGCTTATCCGTCGGGATATAATCACTACTCGACGGATGAATAATATCCATCGAGTGAGTAGAAATGAATGAGTTTGAAGTGGAAACTATTGTGGACTCTGTGAAGATTGATGAAAATTTTGGCACAGATGTCTCAATGGTTTCAGAAAGAAATGGCAAGTGAGCCAACAAATCATCTAGAAGATGATGCTCACTTGCTTGGATTTTTGGCTTCTCCATGAGAGTTAAAGATGGAGAATTTGGAAGTGATGTGTTTATCATGTCAACATCCAAAGAGTGTGTGGGAGAATTTGGTGTTTCAGGTACTTCCATAATTAGAGATTTTGGCTGTGACTCCACATTTATTGGAGCCACATCAACCTGACTTTGAGAAGGTGCAGTGACTGTGTCTTTAGCACCAGTTTGCACAGTGTGTGAATCCTGTGCATCCCCAAGTGTCTTTGATTTCTTCTTTCTAGTGTAAGTTTGGGGTGAGCTTGTGTCCCTTACCCTTTTGGCATGTGTTCTTGGCTGAGAGCTTGTTTCAATGGTAACATCCTTTTGGGAGGATGAAACAAGTAATAAGCTAATGTCCTTATTAAGCACTGCAGTTTGTTGGGAAACTGCAGTGTGGCTAGGCTGGGAAACACTCATCTCTCCAACCTTATGCTTAGGGTTTCTTTGATGTTCACCCTGTCCCTCACCTTTCTTACCCACCTTCACACTCCCCTCTTTTGGTTTGGTGGATTTTACAACTGGCATCTTTTGAGAGACACCAGAGGGGGCTTTCTTTGTCTTTGTTTTTGAAATTTTGGATTTGGTAGCTTGGGTAGGAAACTATTGGGTCAAAGACACAGTTGCCATAGCTACACTAGAATGCAAAGAAGTTTGTAAGGCTAGAAGAGTAGAGACAGTTGAAATTACCTCACTTACCCGAGGTGCCTCCATAACTGGAAAATAAAAGAGTGGCACCTCTCTGTGACGGTTTGCCCTGTTCAAATCTGTAATGATTCTCCTTTCTTGAACCCAATAATCTAACTTGTTGATTGGGTTCTCAAGTACAATATCTTCAGAGAGGTGGTTAGCAAGCATCATTAAAAATCTAGCATAATAAACATTCTTGCCCCTCTTATTTAGTTCCCCTAACTTAAATCCCAACTCAAACATGACTAGATCACTAAAGTTGAAAAATTTATAAGTTACTAACATGTAAAGCATGTTAAGCATAGAGATATTAACTGAATCAAAATTGCTAACTTTACCAGAAAATACTTTAGTGACTACATCACACAGATAACTCCATTCCTTCCTAAGACCCAACCTCCTAATTTCACTTAATTTAGAAGTAGAGAGTGCATAGCCCATGGAATTAAGCATATTAACAATATCAGTGTCTGTGTGTGGAGTAATGACAGTATTATCAGGAAACTTGAAGCATGCTTTAATAATATCACTATTAACACAGAATTCCTTACCTTTAATGGTGAAGGTGATAGTCTTATCAGTTGAGTTGTATATTGCAGTCGTCCACATTTCTTCAACAACCTCACAGTAAATGGTGGCTGATTCCAGCATGGCATAGTTGAGTTTAAAGTTCTTCACAAAATCCATCATTTTATGGTAGTCGCCAGACTGCTGAATCCCCTTATTCACTAAAGCCGTGGAGTTGTTCTTCTCATAGATAAATCCAGTTTGAGACATGATCTTGACGACTGGTGCCATTGTTAGAGAGTGAAAATTGCAGAGAGAGAGATGATAATTGCTTTTGAGAAAGAGAGAAGTTAGAGCAGATGATTTGAGAATGATAAAAGAAAAGCAATGAAAATGAATTATGCTTTTATACTATCTCAAAAATAACTGGCAAAAATAATAAAGTAAATAAAGTCACCAATAAGAATTGCCTAAAATAGCCGTTTAAAAATAAACTGTAAAAATTTCATCAATTATCCGTCGTGTTATGCTTACACACTATAAGTACACTCGATGGATAATGTTCAGAAAATTAACGGCTAGGATTTAGACAATTCGACGGATGAGGATAAACAGTTATCAGTCGAGGTATAAAATATTCCAGAAAAATAATTGATTTTATTAACAAATTGCATTCCGACAGATGATCAAACTCGATGGATAATGATCATCCGTCAGGATGTAAATTTTGACTTAGTCAAAATTTCATCCAACACTGAAAAATCAATTAAATTTATGGATGCTTTACAACTTGCAAAATATCTGAAAAGATTCAAGAGTAATTAAGTATACCTAACTCACTTACCAACCTTAAAAAGGTGGATTCATCCAGTGGCTTGGTAAATATATCTGCAAGTTGTTTTTCACTTGGAACAAAATGTAGTTCCACAGTAACATTAATTACATGTTCCCTTATGAAGTGGTACTTGATGTCTATGTGCTTTGTTCTTGAATGCTGTACTGGATTTTCAGTGATGGCAATTGCACTTGTGTTATCACAAAAAATAGGAATTCTTTCCACTTGCAGACCATAGTCTAGCAATTGGTTTTTATCCATAAAATTTGTGCACAACAATTGTCAGTAGCAATATATTCAGCTCCAGCTGTAGAAGTAGAAACTGAATTTTGCTTTTTACTGAACCAGGACACAAGCTTGTTTCCTAGAAATTGACAGGTTCCTGTTGTACTTTTTCTATCAATTCTACAACCATCATAATCTGCATTTGAATAACCAGTTAGATCGAAACCAGAATCTCTAGGGTATCAAATGCCAAGTTTTGGTGTTCCCTTGAGATATCTGAAAATTCTCTTAATAGCTACGAAGTGAGATTCTCTAGGATCAGCCTGAAATCTAGCATAGAGACAGGTAGCAAATATTATATATGGCCTACTAGCTGTTAAGTACAGAAGTGAGCCAACCATGCCCCTATAACTTGAAATATCCACAGACTTTTCAGTAGTGTTTAATTCAAGCTTAGTTGCAGTGGTCATGGGAGTTTTTGCAGATGTGCAATCCATTAGATCAAACTTCTTTAACAGATCATAAATGTATTTAGTTTGACTAATAAATATTCCAACACTAGCTTGCTTAACTTGCAAACCAAGAAAGTAAGTTAGTTCTCCCATCATGCTCATTTCATACTTACTTTGCATCAATTTGGCAAACTTTTTGCAAAGTTTCTCATCTGTAGAGCCAAAAATAATTTCATATACATAAATTTGAACAAGTATACTAGAGCCATTAACATTTCTAAATAATAAAGTTTTGTCAACAATACCTCTTGTGAAATGATTTTCTATGAGAAACTTTGACAAAGTGTCATACTAGGCTCTAGGTGCTTGCTTCAGTCCATAAAGTTCTTTCAAAAGATAGTAGACATATTATGGAAAATTTGGATCTTCAAAACCAGGAGGGTGACTGACATAGACTCCCTCCTCTAAAACTCCATTCAGAAAGGCACTTTTGACATCCATTTGATAGACCTTGAAATTGGCATGGGCTGCATAGGCTAGGAAGATTCTGATGGCTTCAAATCTTGTAACAGGAGAAAAGGCTTCATCAAAATCTATTCCTTCTTGTTGACAATAGCCCTTCGCAACCAATCTAGCTTTGTTCCTGACTACTATGCCATTTTCATCCATCTTGTTTCTGAATACCCATTTGGTGTCTATTGGATTCTTTCCTTTAGGCTTGGGTACCAGCTTCCATACTTTATTGCTTTCAAATTGGTTTAGCTCCTCCTGCATAGCTAAAATCCAATCAGGATCCAACAAAGCTTCTTCTACCTTCTTTAGTTCTTCCTTAGATAGGAAGCTGCTATATAGACATTCTTATTGAGTTGCTCTCCTTGTTTGAACTCTAGAAGATACATCACCAATGATGAGCTCATAGGGGTGATCCTTTGTCCATTTCCTTTGTTGAGGTAGATTAGCTCTAGATGAAGAGGCCTCATGGTTGTCTTGATGTGTGATTGAGTTTTGATTATTAGAAACTCCCCCTGAGTTTATGGATCTTTGATTTGAGAAAGGAGAACTTTCTGTAAGTGATCTATTCTGACTTTCAGCTTCTTTTGATGACCCGACGGATGGTGAATTTTGAGTGCCGACGGATGAAGCTGGTTGTCTCCTGACGGATAAAGCAGATTGTCTCCCGACGGATGAAGCATTTTGCAACTCAACAAATGTTAAATTTTGTGCTTCATTGGTAGTAGATTTTCTGCATTATCCTTTGATACTGTTTCTTGATCACATTCATCATCACTGTCATCACTAACCATCTCCATATTGTCAAATTTGAGGCTCTCATGGTAATCTCCATCTTGTAGTCCTTCAATATTTTTATCATCAAACACAACATGTATTGATTCCACAACAATGTTGGTTCTCATATTGTAGACTCTGTATGCTTTACCAACAACATATCCAACAAAAATTCCTTCATCTGCTTTAGCATCAAACTTCCCATTCTGATCAGTTTGATTTCTCAAGATATAGCATTTGCAGCCAAAGACATAAAGAAAATTTAGAGTTGGCTTCTTGTTCTTGAACAATTGGTAGGGAGTCATGCATTTTGCTTGATTAACTAGAGAAATATTCTGAGTGTAGCAGGTAGTATTTACAGCTTCAGCCCAGAAATATGTTGGTAACTTTGATTCTTCAAGCATTGTCCTTGCAGCTTCAATAAGTGACCTGTTCTTTCTTTTTACTACTCCATTTTGTTGTGGAGTTCTTGCTGCTGAAAACTCATGCAAAATCCCATTTTCTTCATAAAATGCTCTCATGATAGAGTTCTTGAACTCAGTTCCATTGTCATTCCTGATTCTTCTAACTTTGAAATCAGGATGATTGTTGACTTGCCTTATGTGATTGATAATGATTTCACTAGACTCATCTTTAAACTTAAGGAAATATGTCCAAGAGAACTTTGATTTGTTTGCCCTTTTGGCAAGCATCACACAGTCCATCCCTAGAAAACTCCACTTGAGGAATACCTCTAACCAGTTCTTTATTTACCAGTTCATTCATGGTCTTGAAGTTTAGATGAGATAGCTTATTATGCCATAGCCAACTTTCATCTTGACTTGCTTTACTAAGAAGGCAAGTAACAGATTCTACATTTGATGAGTTGAAGTCAGCTAGGTACACATTTCCTTTTCACACTCCAGTGAGAACCACTTTGTTGCTCCTTTTGTTAGTCACAACACAGGCTTCTGAGTTGAAGGTTACTGAATTGCCTTTATCACAAAGCTGGCTGATACTCAACAAATTGTGCTTGCGACCATCCACTAAGGCAACCTCTCCAGTGATGACATTTTCTTTTCAAATCAAGCCATATCCCACAGTATAACCCTTGCTGTCATCTCCAAAAGTAATACTTGGGCCAGCTCTCTCCTAGAACTTTGTGAGTAGGGTAAAATCACCAGTCATGTGTCTTGAACAACCACTATCCAAATACCACAGATTCTTTTTATTACCCTGCACACATTATAATCAAATCAAGTTGATTTTGGTACCCAAGTTTCCTTGGGTCCCGCCTTGTTAGCTTTCTTCTTCTGTTTCTTAGGTTTGATCTCATTTGATTTGGGGATATCAGATTCATCTTTAGTCATCTTAGTTGGACCTTTGAAACCATTCATTAAAACGAAATTATCATGCACATTTTGATTAACAGGAAATGGCATGCTATTAGCAAACATGTTATTCCAGTAGGGCATGCTAAATGGCATTTGAGGCATACTAAATGCAACATAATAAGGATTAGGTGCAAATGGCATATTAGCAAATTGTGCATTCATATTCTGTGTAGACATAGCATTCATAGGCATAGAAGGCATGTCATTCATGTTTGGAAAAGGGGAGGGTACACATATAGGAGTAGGCATGGCAAGTTTGCAATTAACAGACAAATGATTAGCACTACCACACTTAACATATATTTTTCTAGGAGCATATTTATCAGGTGTGTAGTTGCTATGTTTGTTAATCCCTACTTTCCCATTTCTATTGTTTTTCATTTTAGCCTCTGTTTTAACCTCAATCTTTTCTAGTCTGTCACTCAATTGCTTGATACACAAATGACCAACATTCACTTTCTTCTCCTTCTTCACTTGACTAGATTCTCCTGAAATGAAGTTTTTGGAAACTGATCCATATTTTTCATTTAACTTGGCAAGTTTGACTTTACTTAAAGGTTTGCCCACAGCCGATGGATGAGGATTTATGTCACTCGACGGATAATCCTTTTGGTTATCCGACGGATGACTCTCATCATCCGCCGAGTCTACATCTGTTAGCAATCCTTCAACCAAATTGGATTTCAGCTTCTCCTTATTCTTCTTCCAAGCTGCATCACAAAAGGACTCAATTCCTTCAACTTTGGTGATTTGAGCATGAACATCTCTAGATGTTTTCCATGCCTTAATCACCTCATGTTCTCATTCAAGCTACTTCTTCAAAATCTCTTTTTTCTTCAAGGACTCAGTTAATTCATCCTTAGCAATCTTACACTCAATTCTCAATTTTTCAAATTCAATAAACTGAGACTCTAGCACATTATTTCTCTCACTTAAAAACAAATTGTTTTATTTGATTTTAGCATTTTCCTTAGTGAGAGACTTAAGTGTAACACGCAAATGATATAATTCTGTAGACATGTCATTTATTGCATCATTACACTCAGCTTGAGATAAATGTGCAAGATTAGTGGTGATTACCTGATTACTTGAAGAACTTGTCTCTGTTTCATCAGATTTGGCCATTAGGGCTAGATTGACATAGCTGACATCCTCATCCTCATCCAGACCATCTGCTGCCCAATCATTTTCTTGTGTAATGAAAGCCCTTTCCTTTTGTTTGAGCAACTCAAAATATTACTGTTTATAATCCACATGCTCAAACTTCTTCTTGCTGGAATCTGACTTTCTACACTCACTGGCAAAGTGCCCTGCCAAGCCACATTTGAAACATCTGAATTTTGATTTATCAACCATGTTTCTATTTGGCTTAGCTGCTCTAAAGTTCTTCTTGAACTTGAGCTTGGCAAATCTTCTAGAAAGAAATGATAGATGTTCATCAATGTCATTCATATCATCTTGGATCAAAGAATCTTCATTTTCTGCTACCAGCCCCTTGCCCTTGTTTTCACAGACCTTTGAAGTAGACTCAACAACTTCTATCTTCATTTCCTTCTCTTTCTCTAACTCAGCAACCAGTGCGATGGATCCTCTTTTATTCTTTCCTTTCTCCATCCTCTCATCTTGCTCTATTTCAAGCTCATAAGTTTTCAGGATGCCACACAGTCTCTCCAAAGTAAACTCCTTATAATTTTTAGAGTTTCTCAATGAGACTGTCATTGGTTTCCATTCCTTTGGAAGAGATCTAAGGAACTTACGATTGGAGTCTTTTGTCTGATAGACTCTTGCATACAACTTCAGAGCATTTAGTAGTTTTTGAAATCTACTAAAAATGTCAGTGAGAGACTCACTATCTTCACAATGAAAGTGCTCATATTGCTGAATTAGCAGCTGCTTCTTATTTTCCCTAAATTGTTCAGTGCCATCACAGATAATCTGAATTGTATCCCAAACCTCCTTGGCAGTTTTGCAATTGATGATGTTGTCAAACATGTCACCATCAACTCCATTGAACAGAATATTCATGGCCTTCTTGTCTTTCCTGACTTGTTCAATATCAGGATCTGACCATTCATTCCTTGGCTTGGGAACTGATGGCTCATTTCCAGTTGCAGCTCTCATTGGTACATGAGGGCCTCTCTCTATGCAATATACATAGGCCTCATCTTGAGAAAGTAAATGAAGATGCCTCTTTACCTTCCAGTGATGGTAATTATCTTTTTCCAGAAAAGGAATCTTGACTCCAACATCCTTCTTGTTGATCTTGTTGTATGTTGTGATCTTTAAACTCTTTGTTCTTTAAGAGCTTGCTCTGATACCAATTGTTAATCCCTAATAATGCAACAAGAATTACAGAAGGGAGGTTGAATGGAATTCTTGAAACTTTTTCTGAATTATAAAATGTTCTAACTCAAAATATATATATGAATGTTTTGATTTGCAAAGTGCGGAATGGTAAGTTAAAATGAATCAAAACATAAAGTAATTAAAAACACAAGTCTTTAAAACTTTCTGGTGGATTTGAATGTATCCACCAGATATATATATACATATATATATATTGAGAGAACCCTGTGAAGCTTGAATAGCTCACAGCTACTTACAAATAAGAACAACTAAACTTACAGAGAAATGCTAAAGGATACAACTTGCAATTATTTCTCTGAGAAATGTATTGCTTAGTCTTGTGATTGTTCTACTTGCTACTTCTTGGTTTATATATCACCAAGATTACACAGTAATAAGACAAGATAATAAAACAAAACCTATCAAGTCTAATACTATGCTGTATCACTACTCTATTCCAGCATCTTGGAATATATTCATAATAGCATGGAAATGGCAATGCTTCTTTGTTCTCAAAACGTAGTTGAATATGCTGCCACATTCCTTTTGCAAACACTCGACGCATGTGAATGTGTTGTCACTGTCAACAGATGTTTGAATTGATCATCCGTCGGGTACATGATCATCCGTCAGGTACATGATCATCCGTCGGATTGCCTTGTTGATCATCCATCAGGTAGCTTTGTTGATCATCCGTCGGGTAGCTAATTGGCACTTGACCTCATTTTATTTATGCAGAATTACAAGACATCATCTATTTACAATTAATCAACCTATTCTGTATATCTATTTTAAGTCAACATGACTTATATGCTACTGCAGAGTCTATACAAAGGTGTTTACAGAAATGTGCTACATGACTTATAGTTACATAAGCTACTCATTCGATGGATGTCAAATCATCATCCGTCGGGACTATATTGAGTTATCCGTCGGGACTATATTTGATTATCCGTCGAGTGCTACATAATTCACTAAGTTGAATCTACTAAGGTATTTTGTTAATGAAATCATCAAGTTCACAACATATTCCCAACAAGTTCTGGTATTTATTGGCAGCCAACAGTTCAATCAGCTCATAAGCTTCATCGTAGCTCTTGGCCCATAAGGCTCGACATGATGCTGCATCGAGCATGGGTCTAGATGTTGAATGGCATTTATGATACTTTATTACGCTCTGTAAAGCTTTAAATTGGTGTATTTGTACTCAAGTTGTTGGTGTTTTTACGTGTTTTTTAGTGTTTTTGCATTGCAGGCAGTTTCCAGGTAATCAGGTAAATTACCATGGTTGTAGTGCTAATTTGGTGTTTAGATGGTGTTGGAATAAAAGCTCATGCAAAGACCGGCTCAAATCAGCAAGGAGAAAGAAGAAGTCAGAATTTTATGTAGAAGGATGGCACGCCCGCGCTGGACAAGCGCGCGGCCGCGCCCAAAGAGCAGAAACTCAGCACGCCCGCGCTGGTCAAGCGTGCGGCCGCGCCAGGTCGGGGTAGCGGAATTCTTTTTCTATTAGTATTTTGAGAGTTTGAAGCCCTGGTGAATTCTTCAACATATATATATATATATATATATATATATATAAATAAAGATCTTTTTCATAAGAAGAGACGTAACAAAAGCTAAGGAAAAGGTGTAAAGAAGACCGGAGAGCACAATTCAACCAAGGCAAAGAAGATCTAGTTTATTCTTGTGATTCTTTGTTTAAGTTGTAACGTTGGATGCTAGTTTTCTTATTCTTAAAACTTTACTTGTGTTTTGTACTTTGTTTATTATTTGTTTATAAAGACTACATTTATTATACCATGCTTTCATCGGAACCCACGTTAATGATGAGTCCGATTATGGGATAATCATTATCAGTGGGGTTCCAGCGGATTTAATTATGGATTTCCTTAGTTAATTTATTTTGATGCCTTAGTGTGTGATGATTTTATGATAACCTAGTATTGGTTATGCTTATTCGTCTTATGAGTGTCGCGAACTTATAAGATAGTGTGTTAATTCTTAATAAAGCAAAAATGAATTTAAGGATTTAGAACTTGTCATGCTAGTGTAGGTTCATGTGTTATTGTTATGCTTGTTTCGTAGGTAATTTTAACCATCTTACTTGCCCTATGAAATCATGATAGATAACTTGTGCATTAAACCGTTATGTTGTCAAATTCTATAGACATATAGGGTCTCAATATAATTGGTGTCGATTCAGCTTCTATCTCTTTTGTGGATGTCTGGTAGTATGGTACTCGTACAACGAAAGTTGGCGTTTATCAGTTTTGTGTAATCTGATTAGTGTCATTACCATTACATGCTAAGGTTAAGAATGAAAAGGCTATTGAATGAAGTACTTAATGAAGTTAGAATCCCATATTTGTGTCATATATTATTTAACTCTCTTTACTCTCTTTAGTTAATGTTCTCTAGTATAATTCTTAATAGTTAATCGTAGTATAATCAAAACCCAATTTGTTATTCGTCTTAGCATTGAATAATAACCATATCATTGTTGCATAAGTGCATAAATTACAAAGTTAATCTAGGCCAGTCCATGTGGGAACGAACTAGAAATAATTCTATTTTACTTGTAAACGCGAATACTTGCGTGAATTTTAGCGCGTGTTTAGCGGATATAGGTTTTTGGCACCGTTGTCGGGGACACGGTGTTAACTTTTAGTTTATGTGTTTGTAATCAGTGATTGTTAAAGTTCATTGACTTGGAAATTGTTACTTACCTACTCTTTTTCTTTGTCATATTTCAGGTACTCTAGCGAGCGTGTATGCATATGCGTTCGCAGGCTCGTAAGAGAACTCTGGATCAAGCCGAGGAAGAAGCTGTATTCATTCAAAGGGAAGTTTTTGAGGATGAAGAGAAAGTAGCAGAAGAAGAGAAATTCGAGGAACCAGCTCTAGTAGTGATGGGAGATCAAGCAGAAAATCCTAAGGCTTTGATGGACTATTCTCAGCCTAAGATCGATGATATTCAGTCGAGTATCATCAGACCAGCCATCTCGGCTAACATTTTCGAGATCAAGTCGAGCATGATTCAGATGATACAAAACTCAGTTCAGTTTGGGGGTTCTCCTACAGAAGACCCCAACATGCACATCAGGGATTTAATCGAGATCTGCGACACTTTCAAGTTCAATGGGGTAACTGAAGATGCTATCACTCTTCGACTCTTCCCATTCTCTCTGAGGGATAAAGCGAAGTGCTGGTTACATTCTCTACCACCAGGGTCTATCACTACATGGGAAGATCTTGCTCAAAAGTTTCTCACTAAATTCTTTCATATGGCGAAGACTGCTGCAATCAGGAAAGCTCTTACTCAGTTTGCTCAGCAAACTGGAGAATCTCTGTGTGAGGCTTGGGATCGATATAAGGAGATGCTAAGGAAGTGCCCATACCATGGCATGCCTAATTGGATCATTATAAACTGTTTCTACAATGGTTTGGGCACTCAGTCTAGACCCATGCTACATGCAGTATCAGGAGGAGCCTTGTAGGTTAAGAGCTACAATGAAACTTATGAATTGATCGAACTGATGGCTGCTAATTAATACCAGAAACCTTCTCAGAGGCTAACTTAGGGCAAGGTAGCAGGAATTATGGAGTTGGATGCAGCAACTGCTATAGCTGCCCAACTTAAAGCATTGACGATGAAAGTGGACTCTTTGGCGAATTATGGAGTTAATCAAACTTCTAGTGTTTGTGAGCTTTGTGCAGGGGTGCATGAAATAGAGCAGTGTGCTATTTCTAGCGAATCAGCTCAATTTGTGAGCAACTTTCAGAGATCACAACAACAAGCTCCAACACTTATCATCCAAATAACCGCAATCATTTTAACTTCAGCTAGAGTAATAATCAGAATGCGGTGCAACAATCTTATCAGCCATACACAACAAGGCAGTATAACCCTCCTGGTTTTTAGCAACCGCAATATGCCCCAAAGCAACAACTTCAACTTCAGCAGCTACCGCAAGCTAATGAAAAATCTGAATTGGAGGAGTTGAGGCTCATGTGCAAGAGCCAAGTTGTATCATTCAAGACCTTGGAGAATCAGATTGGGCAAATTTCTAATGCATTATTGAATCATCAACCTGGCACGCTCTCAAGAGATACTGAAGTGCCAGGAAAGAAGGAAGCTAAAAAGCATGTTAAGGCAATTACATTGAGGTCTGGTAAGGTTGCGAATCCTGAAAAAGCTAAGACTCCATAATCTGAAGTTGAAGCTGAAAAAGAAGAATTGCAGAAGAAAGCAGAAGTGGAACCAATGAAGACTACTGTTGAGCACACTCCTCCTGATGGTAATACAGGGGAGAAATAGATATATCCTCCACCTCCTTTTTCTAAGAGGTTGCTTAAGAAAAAGCTGGATAAGCAGTTTGAGAAGTTTCTGGAGGTGTTCAAGAAACTTCACATCAACATACCTTTCGCTGAAGCTCTTGAACAAATGCCGAGTTATGCGAAGTTTATGAAAGGTATTCTCTCTAGAAAGGTGAAGCTTGATAACTTAGAGACCGTTGCTCTCACAGAGGAATGCAGTATTGTGCTGCAACAGAAGTTGCCTCCGAAGCTTAAAGATCCGGAAGCTTCACTATTCCATGCACTATTGAAAATGTGTCATTTGACAAGTGTCTATGTGACTTGGGAGCTAGCATCAATCAGATGCCCTTGTCAATCTTCAAGAAGTTGAACTTGCCTGATCCAAAGCCTACTTATATGACTTTGCAGTTAGCCGACCGTTCTATTACATATTCGCGGGGTATTGTGGAGGATGTCTTGGTCAAGGTGGATAAACTCATCTTCCCTGCTAATTTTGTAATTCTTCATTTCGAGGAGGATAAGAATATTCCCATAATCTTGGGAAGACCTTTCTTGGCTACTGGTCGAACCTTGATTGATGTGCAGAAGGGTGAGCTCAACATGCGAGTGATGGATCAGGATGTAACTTTTAATGTGTTCAATGCCATGAAGTTCCCTACGTAAAATGAGGAGTGCTTAAAAGTGGAGTTGGTTGATTCTGTGGTTACTTCAGAACTTGATCAATTGCTAAGGTCTGATGCCTTAGAGAAGGCCTTGTTGGGGAATTCCGAGAGTGAAGATAATGAAGGGGATGAACATTTGCAATTTCTGAATGCTTCTCCCTGGAAGAGGAAGATTGATATGCCTTTTGAATCTTTGGGAATGGAGGAGTTGAACAAAGATCCTAAGCGCCTCAAACCATCTATTGAGGAAGCTCCTACTCTTGAACTTAAGCCTTTACCTGAACATTTGAGGTATGCATCTATTTTACCTGTTATTATTGCATCTGACCTTTCAGGTAGCGATGAGGAGATTTTTTTGAGAATTCTTAGAGAATTCAAATCGGCAATTGGCTGGACTATAGCAGATATCAAGGGAATCATCCCTTCATATTGTACGCACAAAATTCTGCTAGAGGAAGGAAGCAAGCCTACTGTTGAGAAACAAAGAAGGCTAAATCTAATCATAAAAGAGGTTGTGAAGAAGGAAATTCTTAAGTGGCTCGATGCAGGGATCATCTATCCTATTTATGACAGTTCATTGGTGAGCCCAGTTTAGTGTGTGCCTAAGAAAAGAGGTATCACAGTCATTGCAAATGAGAAGAATGAGCTTATTCCTACACGAACAGTCACATGGAATTACAGGAAGCTGAACAAGGCCACAAGAAAAGATATCTTCCCTCTGCCGTTTATTGATCAGATGCTTGACAGACTGGCTGGGAATGAGTACTACTGTCTACTGGATGGTTATTCTGGTTATAATCAAATTTGCATTGCTCCAAAATATCAGGAGAAGACTACCTTTACTTGTCCATTTGGTACTTTCGCCTTTCAGAGAGTTTCTTTTGGACTATGTGGAGCACCAGCCACATTTCAGAGATGCATGATGGCTATCTTCTCTGATATGATTGGTCAGAATATGGATGTGTTCATGGACGATTTTTCTGTATTTGGTGACTCATTTGATGAGTGCTTGCAGAATCTAGGCGACGTTCTCAAGAGGTGTGCTGAGACCAATTTGGTTCTCAATTGGGAGAAATGTCACTTTATGGTGCGAAAGGGCATTATTCTTGGGCACAAGATCTCTAGTAAGGGTCTTGAGGTGGACAAAGCCAAAGCGGGGGTCATCAAAAATCTTTCCCCACCAATTTCTGTTCAGGGAGTTCACAGTTTTCTTGGTTATGCGGGCTTTTACAGGCGGTTCATCAAGGACTTCTCAAAAATTTCTAAACCTTTGTGTAATCTTTTGGAGAAGGATGTCCCGTTTAGTTTGATGACGAGTGTGTGACTGCTTTTGAGTTCTTAAAGAAGAGTTTAATCAAGGCACATGTCATAACTGCACCAGATTGGAGTGAACCTTTTGAGATGATGTGCGATGCAAGTGATTATGAAGTTGGAGCAGTTCTTGGGCAGAGAAAGAACAACATATTTCATGTAGTCTACTATGCTAGTAAGACTCTTAATGGTGCTTAACTGAATTATACTACTATGGAGAAAGAACTTTTGCCTATTGTCTATGGTTTGGAGAAATTTCGATCTTATCTGCTTGGGACAAAGGTGACAGTTTTCACTGATCACGCTGCAATTCGATATCTCGTCTCATAAAAAGACTCAAAGCCTAGATTGATCAGATGGGTTCTTTTGCTTCAAGAATTTGAATTAGAGATCAAGGACATAAAAGGGACTGAAAATCAAGTCGTTGATCATCTCTCACGTTTAGAGGATCCAAGTGCAACTTCACTAGATAAGACATTAATCAATGAGTCTTTTCCCGATGAGTAGCTGTTTGGAGTGCAAGAGGAAGAACCACAGTTTGCAGACATTGTGTACTACCTTATGAGTAATATCATGCCTCCCGACTTGACATATGCTCACCGAAAGAAGATTCTGCATGAAGTGAAGTGGTATATGTGGGATGAGCCATATCTTTTTCGACAAGGAGCTGACCAAATCATCAGGAGATGTATTCCTTACAGCGAAACGGAGGGGGGGGGGGATCTTGCGAGATTGCCACTCAGCGGCTTATGGAGGACATTATGGTGGAGAAAAGACAGCATCTCGTATTCTTCAAGCAGGTTTCTTTTGGCCGACCTTGTCTAAAGATGCTCATCAGTTTGTTTTAAAATGTGATCGATGTCAACGTGTGGGTAATATGTCCAAGAGGGATGAGATGCCTTTTAATGTGCTTCTCGAGGTTAAGTCTTCGATGTTTGGGGAATTGACTTTATGGGGTCATTTGTCTCATCTTGTAACAATCATTATATCTTGTTAGCGGTTGATCATGCGTCGAAATGGGTTGAAGTTAAGGCATTTCCAATGAACGATACGAAAGTAGTGCTTAATTTTCTACACAAACAGATATTCACAAGATTTGGAACTCTAAGAGTAATAATCAGTGATGAGGGGTCACATTTTTGCAATCGCAAGTTCACTGCTATGATGCAAAGGAATAATGTGAATCATCACATTACCACAACTTATCATCCTCAAACAAATGGTCAAGCTGAGGTATCCAACAGAGAGATCAAGCGTATTTTAGAGAAGGTTGTGTGTCCATCCAGGAAAGATTGGTCTTTGAAGCTTGACAAAGCTGTTTGGGTGTATAGAACAGCATACACGACTCCATTGGGAATGTCGCTGTTTCAGTTAGTTTATGGGAAGGGGTGTCATTTGTCGGTGGAGCTAGAGCATAAAGCGTATTGGGCTTTGAAGAAGTTGAATCTGGACTTGGATGCAGCTGGAAAGAAGAGGATGATTCAATTGAATGAACTCGAAGAGTTTCGACTTCAAGCTTATGAAAACAATAAAATGTATAAGGAGAAAGTCAAGAGGTGGCACGATAGGGGTCTAGTACTCAAATCATTAGTGTCGGGGCAACAAATTATGTTGTTTAACTCTCGTCTCTGTCTTTTTCCTGGGAAGTTGAAGTCAAGATGGTCAGGGCCATTTGTTCACAAAACTGTGTTTTCACATGGAGCGGTGGAGATTTTTGAGAATGATCCGGGCCAAATATTCAAGGTAAATGGTCAGAGGTTGAAGCATTACTGTGGTGACACGGTAAACCGTGAGGTGGTTATTGCCATTTTATTGTCTGTTTGATCTCGCATTTCTACTTCAAGCTAACGACATAAAACAAGCACTTCTTGAGAGGCAACCCAAGTTTGTTGTACATTAGTAGGTAGAGGAAGTAAGAAGAAAAGAGAAAAAAACAAAAAAAAAACAGAAAAACAGAAAATTTCAGTGCCAACTTCAGAAGCTGAGCGCGCCCCCGCTGATCTAGCGCACGACTGCGCTGGAATTCCAGAAACCAAGCACACCCGCGCTGATCTAGCGCGCGCCCGCGCCGATTTGGCAGAAGGTGAGCGCGTCCACACTGGTCTAGCACGTGGCCGCGCTGGGGTCCCGATTCAGAAAAAAATAAACAGCAGTTTATGAAGAGAAAATCGGGGTTTTTAATAGATAATCAATTTCTACCCGATTTTTACTCTTCCACATCCCAAATTTCCCTCTCCAAATCAAACCCATTATTCCCACTATTCCTATAATCAATTCCCACTTCTATTCCATATCTAATTCTCTTCTCACCTCTTATATATACATACACTTATTTACAAACTTCTCCACCACTTCACAAATTCTCAAACACAATTATCTCTCAAACACTTAACTTTTATTCTCTCTTATTCAATCCCAATGGCACCCAAGAGACAAAGAACTCAAGTAAGCAACAACACCACTGATTCTTTGAGTGCAGGTGGTGTGAGGCTGATGTTTTCAACTCCCGAGGCTGAAGCGGAGTACACGAGGCTTCTCTTAAAGCCTATAGCGAAGGAGCGAGGTTTTCTGCCATCGGGAAAAGATGGTAAGTTGTTGGAGATGGGTTGGGTTCCTTTTTATGAGGCACTCGCTGTTGTGCCCATGAGTGTGGTTCGAGAGTTCTATGCTAATGCAAAGGTGGAGAAGAATGGTTTCACTATAGTTAGGGGATGAATGTGGAGTATAGTGATGATGCGATAAGGAGGGTGATTGAGCAGCCCGCGAGGAAGCCCGAGCAGGACACCTGGAATGATAAGTCTCCGGAGGACTTTGATCTGGATCTGATTGTGGCTACTTTGTGGGTGCATGAGACTCATTGGAAGGTCAAGAGGGGCACGACTAATTATTCCATGTTCCCTGCCTCGTGCATGAACAGGTTTGCACGTGCTTGGAATTTATTTATTTGTGCTGACATCATGCCATCGTCTCATGTGCATGAGATTACTGTGGAGCGTGCTCGTCTGTTGTGGGGTATTCTCTAGGGGGACTATATGGATTTGGGGATGGTTATTTATCAGGGTATTTTGAGGTTCTCAAGAGAAGGTACTACGGGTTCTATACCCTATGCGTCCGTTGTGATGAAGCTGTGCGTGCCAGTTGGTGTTCATTGGCCAACACACGAGCAGCTACAGATTCCAAGTGCTCTGATTGAGAACACCACTTTAGCTACGATGCAAGAATGGGATGGAGGCAAGCCTGATTTGAAGGGGCTTGGATACACTTTTGACCATCTACCTGGTGGGAGGCTAGCTGTTGGGGCCACTCAGACGAGAAGGACTGCGTGGAGATCTCAGCTAGGTGAGGAGGCTAGGTCCATCTCAGCAGGAGCAAGAGGAGGCAGGAGCTGATGTTGGAGTTGGTTTGAGCACGATGCAGTATAGGCGTCTAGCGAGGATGATGGATGGGATGCATAACATCCATAGTTGGTTTGCACGTGATCTCACCCAGGCACTAGGGACTGTATTCAGAGCCACATGTGTTGACATCTAGTGGCCAGTATTTGGTGAGGACTCCGTGTATCCACCTCCAGACACGCCTGAAACTCCACCCATTGAGGGTAATGATCCTGATTCCGAGTAGGTATGTCTGATTCCTTACTATTACCTTCACTGAGGACAGTGAATATTTTAAGTTTGGGGGAAGTAGTTGAAGGAATATGTTTTGTGTGAGTCGCATATAGTTTGCATATTCATGATAGTTTAGTGCATATAGTTGCATATTTTGCATGTAGTTTTATTTTATTTTATTTTGGTAGTTTTAATGATAGTTTCTTCATATAGTTTCATGCATTTGCATTATAACATGATCCCTTAGATGATTTTTCCGATTGACTTGTGATATTGATGCTACTATAGTGATGTCGTATTATTGATGTTAAGTCTTGTCGAATTGATTTGCATACTAGAGATAATTGTATTTACTAAGTCTTATAGGTTGCTTGAGTGCTGGATCATGGTCATGGTTTGTTTGTTTGTCGAGGTTTAATCGCTTATTTATATTTGGAATTTAGGATATTCTCTTAATAATAGAATAACATGGATTTTTAAAAATTGGAGAAATTGGATTTTATTGCTAGTTATTGTGGCTAGGTGTCAAATGGCTAGTAGTCAGCTCATATTTATATGAGTAGTCTAGGGTTGAGTGAGATGGAGCGAAATACACTCATTCAGAAATTTGTGAAAAAGAAGAAAAAAAATAAAAAATAAGTGTTATGTATAATTGATCACGAGTGGGCTCTTTAGTACTCTTTAGTACTCAAGTTATTAAGTTCTTAGGGGACTTTATGCCTAGTGACCTAAGGCTTTTATAGTCTGGGATCCGCTAACCTAAAACTCGTTACATGGGTGCTATTGTATAAGTCTTTTGTGGACCTCACTCATTGCACGGTAAAATAAGCATACTTGTGTTGTTTTGTTGTGAATAAAAGCATAAATCCATATAAAACTCCAAAATAAGAATTGAAGTGTTATAAATTATTTGGAGTCTAGCTTTTATTCTATTTATAACCTTGCAATTGCTTTGATGAGTAGTGAGTCATGATTATTGATCTAGTTACGATAGTATATCTGTAAGCAGTTGCACACACGCACGTCTCTGGTTTGTAGGTTGATTTGTGGGGTTTGATAAATTTTTATGTGAATAACTGCATTTGTTGAGATGTTGCTTGTTGATTGGTTTAGTTATTCAATTGGGGATCATTGCATTCATTTAGTTGCATTCATTTAGTTGCATTCATGCATTTTTATTTCATGTTCTCCGAGTCTGTTTATGCTTGAGGACAAGCATTGATTCAAGTTTGGGGGTATGTTGAGTGGCATTTAAGACACTTTATTACGCTCCGTAAAGTTTTGAATTAGTGTATTTGTACTGAAGTTGTTGGTGTTTTTACGTGTTTTTGTGGTGTTTTTGCATTACAGGTATTTTCCAGGTAATCAGGTAAATTAGCATGGTTGTATTGCTAATTTGGTGTTTGGATGGTATTGGAATAAAGGCTCGTGAAAAGACCGGCTCAAATCAGCAAGGAGAAAGAAGAAGTCAGAATTTTATGCAGAAGGACTGCGCGCCCGCACTGGTTAAGCGCGCGGCCGCGCCAGGTCGGCGTAACAAAATTCTGTTTCTATTAAGATTTTGAGAGTTTGAAGCCCTGATCTATTCTACATCATATATATATATATATATAAATAAAGATGTTTTTTATAAAAAGAGACGTAACAAAAGCTAAGGAAAAGGAGTAAAGAAGACCGGAGAGCACAATTCAACCAAGGCTAATAAGAACTAGTTTATTCTTGTGATTCTTTGTTTAAGTTGTAATATTGGATGCTAGTTTTCTTATTCTTGAACATTTACTTGTGTTTCGTACTTTGTTTATTATTTATTTATAAAGACTACGTTTGTTATACCATGCTTTCATCGGAACCCACGTTGATGATGAATCTGATTATGGGCTAATCGTTCGTGGGGTTCTAGTGGATTTATTTATGGATTTCTTTAGTTAATTTGTTTCGATGCCTTAGTGTGTGGTGATTGTATGATAACCTAGTATTGGTTGTGCTTATTCGTCTTATGAGCGTCGCGAACTTATAAGATAGTGTGTTAATTCTTAATGAAGTGAAAGTGAATTTAAGGATTTAGAACTTGCCATGCTAGCATAGGTTCATGTGTTATTGTTATGCATGATTCGTAGGTAATTTTAACCATCTTACTTTCCCTATGTAATCACGATAGATAACTTGTGCATTAAACCATTATGTTGTCAAATTCTATAGACATATAGGGTCTCAATATAATTGGTGACTACTCAGCTTCTATCTCTTTTGTGGATGTCTAGTAGTATGGTACTCGTACAACGAAAGTTGGCATTTATCAGTTTCGTGTTATCTGATTTATGTCATCACCATTACATGCTAAGGTTAAGAACGAAAAGGCTATTGAATGAAGTACTTAATGAAGTTAGAATCCCATGTTTGCGTCATATATTATTCAACTCTCTTTACTCTCTTTAGTTAATGTTCTCTAGTATAATTCTCAATTATTAATCGTAGTATAATCAAAAACTAATTTGATATTCGTCTTAGCATTGAATAATAGCCATATCATTGTTGCATAAGTGCATAAATCATAAAGTTAATCTAAGCCAGTCCCTGTGGGAACGAACTAAAAATAATTCTATATTACTTGCAAACGCGTATACTTGCATGAATTTTAGCTCGTGTTTAGCGACTAACACTATATTGTGCTCCCAAACCATTATAAAAGCAGTTGATAATCATCCAGTCAGGCATCCCATGATGAGAACACTTTCTAAGCATCTCCTTATAATGATCCCAAGCTTCACGCAAAGACTCTCTAGATTGCTGCGCAAATTGACTAAAAGCATTCCTGATTGCAGCAGTCTTCGCCATAGGAAAGAACTTAGTAAGAAACTTATGAGCAAGATCTTCCCATTTAGTGATAGAGCCTGGTGGTAGAGAATGCAACCAACACTTAGCTTTGTCCCTCAGAAAGAATGGGAAAAGCCTTAGCTTAATAGCATCTTCAGACACATTGTTGAATTTGAAAGTGTCGCAGATCTCGATAAAATCTCTAAAATGCACGTTAGGACCTTCCATCGGAGAACCCCAAACTGAACCGAGTTCTGCACCATCTGAATTGTGCTAGCCTTGATTTCAAAAGTGTTAGCTGTGATGGCTGGTTTGACAATGCTAGACTGAATATCATTGATCTTTGGTTGAGAGTAATCCATCAAAGTTTTCAGATTTGCTTCCGGTTCTCCTATTAGAATAAGAGCTTCCTCTTCAACTTTTTACTCAACAAGAACTTCTTTTACTATTTCCTCTGCTTTATCCAGTGTTCTTTTTCGAGATCGAGAACGCGTTAGCATACACGTTTTCTGGAGTACCTGAAAAAGCAACAAACAAACAAGTAAGTAAAATATCCGAGTAAGTGAACTTTAATGACCACTGATGTCAAGCACATAAACTATAAGTAAACCACGAGTTCCCATCAGCGGTGCCAAAAACTTGTTAGGAAAAAAACATGCGCTAAATTACACGCAAATATACGCGTTCACAAGTAATATAGAATTATTTCTAGTTCATTCTCACAGAGACTCTTTTAAGTTAAATTCAATTTATGCACTTATGCAACAATGGTATGGTTATTATTCAATGCTAAGATGATAACAAGTTGAGATTGTTCATAACTACGAGATTATACTAACTATTATTAGCTAAGAGAATTAAGGTTGATTTACTTATATAACACAAACATAGGATTCTAACTTCATTAAATACTCCATTCAATAACTTTTTTGTTCTTAACCTTAGCATGCAATGGTGATGACACTAATCAGATAACACGAAACTAGTAAACGCCAACTTTTGTTGTACGAATACCCTACTAACAGACATCCACAAAAGAGATAGAAGCGGAATAGACACCAATTATAGTGAGACCCTATATGTCTATAGAATTTGACAACATAACGGTTTAATGTGCAAGTTATCTATGATGATTACATAGGGCAAGTAAGATGGTTAAAATTACCTACGAATCATGCATATCAAATACATGAACCTATGCTAGCATGGCAAGTTCTAAACCCCTACATTCATTTTCACTTCAATAGAGATTAACACGCTATCTTATAAGTTCGTGACGCTCATAAGACAAATAAGCACAACCAATACTAGGATATCATACAATGACCACACACTAAGGTATTGAACCAAATTAACTATTGAAATCCATAAGTAAATCCGTTAGAACCCCACGATAACGATTAGCCCATACCTAAACTCATCATCACCGTGGGTTCCGATGAAAGCATGGTATAATAAACTAAGTCCTTATAAACTGAATAATAATCAAAGTACGTTAAAAAGAGTAATAGGTTCAACAAACAAGAAAACTAGTATCCAAGATTACAACTCAATTAAAGAATCATAAGTATAAATAAGCTTTTCTTCTCCTTTGTTGTATTTATGCTCCTAGGTCTTCTCATCGTCTTCTTCTAAGTCTCCATTGTTAAGAACGTCTTTAGAGAGTATTTATTTAGCAGCCCAATCAATCCAGAAGCCCAGAAAATTCATCTTCTACTTGCAACAGGATTCTCAAAATTCGGCATGGCGTGGCCGCGCGCTCTCCCAGCGCGGACGCCCTGTCCTCCTGCTATTTTGGTGCGAGCGCGCGCTATCACAGCGTGGGTACGCTGACCTTCTGGAAAAAATGAACCGCTTTGTTTTATTTGCTGGTTTTTTATGGCGATCAACACACGAACATCGAATGCACCTTCCCAACACTAATTTAGCATCAAAACAACGCTTAACCTCATCCTTCCTCCAACTATTCCTGAAATGCAAAAGCAGTATAAAACACATCAAAAACACAAATAACTTGAGTACAAAACACCAATTCAAGCCTTTATGAAGCATTCTAAGTGGATATAAATGCCACTTAACATAAGGCACGATGCAATAATAAGAAATACATTGAAAAACATGATGTTGTAAAAGAAGTGTATAGAAACGTTATTACTACACTAAGATGTACTCTACTTGATATCGAAGACCTTAAAGTAGAACTAAAGAAAGATAAAGATGAAAATGATACTTTAGTTCTAGATAGGGTTAGTGTTGAGAATCTTAAGCAAGCCAATAAATATTTAGAGCTTAAGATTACTAAGCACGTTGAGACAGAGGAAGAGCTAAGGAGCAAGAATGCAGAATTACAAACTAAATTGCATGCTTTTACTGATTCTGCAAATCTTGCTAAGAAGCTCATATCTGATGAAGTAGTAGGTGGAAAGGTTGGGATAGGTCTAGACTACGATGAACTTAGAAAAGCTTCTAAGAAATGAGTAGTTGAAAATGACCCTGTAGAGAAAGTTGTTAATCCCCTTGGTACACCTCATGTTCTTAAGGAAGGTAAGAAGCCTATGTTTAAGAAAGCTACTATTAAGCCCTTTGATGAAGATAATCTTTATATTTATCATGAGATGCTTATTGAGGATCTCGATCTCTCAAGGAGACAAAAGGCAAAGAAACCTATATCTGTTGCTAGTGACTCTGACTTATCTTTTATCGGACTAGGTTTTACTTCCAAGAATAAGAAGAATAGAAGTAGAAATGGCAGGATCGGAACTAATGGCCCTAGGAAGTTATGTAATAACCGTGGTTCTGCTGGTCACCTTACTCATGCTTGTAGAAAGGTTAAAGTAGACAATGTTAAGAATGCTTATGTGCATAACATGCCTAACATGCCTAAAGTTTCTAAGTGTGATAAATCTTTTTGCATGCCATATATAGTATCTTTCATGCACACTTATCTTGATCCCACACACTCACATAATACATCTCATGATCATGATAAGCATGCTAGTAAGAACACTGGTAGATTAAATACTGTAAGCCCTCCTAAAGCTAGGAAAGTGTCAATTTCTTTAAGAGAAATGTTATATATTCAAATGCTTCTAAGTCTTCTGGACCCAACTTAGTTTGGGTACCAAAGAAAACTTAATCATCTTTATTTTCAGGGCATTAAGCAGAAGAAGGTCATATGGATTCTGGACAGTGGATGTTCAAGGCATATGGCTGGAGATAGAGCCCTTCTATCAAAGGTGGTTGAGAAAGCTGGCCCAGTGGTCACTTTTGGAGATGATGGTAAAGGTTATACTACGGGATATGGCTGTTTGGAAATTGGCAATGTCATCATTGAAGAAATCTCTCTAGTTGAAGGTTTTATGCATAATCTCCTCAGTATCAGTCAGTTCTGTGACAAAGGATGCGAAGTTTTGTTCAAGAAGGAGAAGTGTTTGATCTCTAATCAGAAGAATGAGAAGCTGACTCTAAATGGAGTTAGAAAGGGTGATTTGTTTGTAGCTGACTGGAACTCTGCAGATGGTCATGTAATGTGCTTTTACAGTAAAGCTTCTCCAGATGAAAGTTGGTTATGGTATAAGAAGCTCTTCCACTTGAACTTCAAGACCATGAATTCTTTGGTTAAGAGGGAATTGGTGAGAGGATTTCCCTAGATGGAATTCAGTCCTGATGGACTTTGTGAGGCATGTGAGAAGGGAAAGTCAAAGACGGCATCACACAAGAAGAAGACAATGACTGACATCTCTGAACCACTACAACTCCTTCACATGGATTTGTTTGGTCCTGTCAACATCATATCTATGTCAAGAAAGAAATATGGCTTAGTGATTGTTGATGACTATTCCAGATACACGTGGGTGTTATTCTTACATTCAAAGAATGAAGCACCTGATATGATTATTGATCACATCAACAAGATTGAGTTAGAAGATGGAGTGCCTATGTGAACAATCAGATCAGATAATGGAACAAAATTCAGAAATGCAAAGCTGAATGATTTCTATGTCGAGAAGCGCATCTCAAGACAGTTTTTAGCACCGACACCACAACAAAATTGAGTGGTTGAGAGGAAGAATCGAACATTGGTTGAAGCTGCAAGACCTATGCTTAATGAAGCCAATCTTCCTACCTACTTCTGGGCTGAAGCAGTTAACACTGCATGCTATACTCAAAACAGAACCCTAATCAACAAGATGTATGGGAAGATCCCTTACGAGTTAGTGACCAACAAGAAACCATTAGTGAAATACTTTCACATATTTGGAGGAAAGTGCTTTGTGCTTAAGGACGATGAGCATCTTGGCAAGTTTGATGCTAAAGCCGAAAAAGGTATCTTTCTGGGCTATTCTCTGGAGTCAAAGGCTTACAGGGTTTATGTGATTAGTGATCAAAAGCTTATGGAAAACCTGTTGGATTTTTAACGCAGCGGGGGCATGGAAAAATACTTTTACACATACAAAATCCAAATAAAAGCATATAAATCGTGAATAAAAATTCGAGGGATCGAATCTAACCTTTTAAAATAATTCGGAGACAACGATCAGAGATCCTTAGCAGTTGCTCCTCAAGTGTGAAGCACTCCACCGGTATCCACCAAGAAAACGATGTTAAGGAGGAGGAAGGAGGTGGAGAGAATTGGGTTTTCCAAACTTTTTGGGTTTTGTGTGGGTTAGAATAAAATTAGGGTCTATAATAGTGTATTTATAGGCAAAATTTTTCAGCTGAAATTTTCCCATAAATATTATTATTATTATCCCATTTATTATTCTCATTAATAATTAAAACTCCTTTTAATCATTAATCCTTTTTCTAAACACTTTAGAAATAATTCTCTCTCTTGATTTAATTTCCAAAAATTAAATCCTTTAATTAATAATATTAAGAACTTTTCTTAATTAATTTATAATCAATTAAATCTCATTTAATCAATTATTAAATTTGCCAATTAATTATTTATTTCATAAATAAATAATTATTAGCCATTATTAATTAATTCCTCCACCATTAAATCATTCTCTTTTTATGGTGTGACCCTATAGGTTCAATATTAAGCCGGTAGTAGAAATAAATAATAATAAAACTATTTTATCATTATTTATATAAATTCTCTAATTTATTAAATATAATTAATTAATTAATCACATTTATTCTACATCGTGAGGGATACTTCTCAGCATATCGCGACTATCCGGATAATATGAATTCACTGCTTAGAATACCAAGAACCTATTCAGTGAATAGTTACCGTACAATAAACTCCTTCTACCCTACAATGTCCCGATTAAATACAAGGCATGGATCTCGTGTCAAGCCTATCTAATTCAATCACTTGCTTACCATTTACTATGCGTAGTTCTACGCAAATTAGAAACTCCTTTCTAATTTCATTCACTCTGGCTAGAGATTCCTGAACTAGCATAAGTGGATCAGCCTTGAACATTCGCTTCCTTCACTGGAAGGGGTAGATCCTTTATTGATCATACACTATCTTCGTGTACAAATTCCTATACCCAGAAGAGCCCTAATAATTGTCCCTGGAGACTAAGAACTAAACCAAAGCATAGTTCAGTGTACACAAGATGACTATGATGACCTCAAGTTTAAGGATACTTGTACAACTATCACTATATGAACAACTGCTAACACGTGAGTGAACTCCATCAGTTGTTCAGCTGTGCGAGTCATGTTCAGTGAACTTATTCTATAATAAGCACCTACATACTAGCTATAGTGTCACCACACAAATGTCTATGAGAACAGACATCCTTCATAATGAAGCAAACATAGTATGTACCGATCTTTGCGGATTATTAATTACCAGTTAGTAATCCTATGACCAGGAACTATTTAAGTTTAGAGTTATCATCTTTTTAGGTCTCACTATTATGATCTCATCATAATCCATAAAAAGCTTTACTCTAAACTATGGTATATCTTATTTAAACACTTAAATAGATAAAGCCCGTAATAAAAACAAAACAAGTCTTTTATTAATATCAATGAAATCAAAACAGATTACATAAAAGTTATTCCTAAATCCTTATACATGATTGGACTTAGGACATATTCCTTTCAATCTCCCACGTGTACTAAAGCCAATCACTTTGGTATCTAATACCCATCTTGTCTTTATGACGATCAAAGTGACTTTCATAAAGTAGCTTTGTGAGTGGGTCTGCTATGTTGTTATGTGTGTCAACTCTAATTCAATACAATACAAGAAATGTTACCGCGCTCCCACTAAGCCTTTTGTAGACGCATGGTTCATCTACGTTTTTTGATAAAATCAAACTCTTTGATTGTCTCATTAAAACAAATGTTCCATCTTTCGAGAAGCTTGCTTTAAACCACATATGGTTCGCAGCAGCTTACATACTAGGTTTTCATTTCCCTTGGAAAGAAAACCATCTGGCTATTTTCCAGATCACATAGTCGTAGTAAGCAGCATTCGCAAGCAAAATCCGAACTGATTTTAACAGGGCTACAGGTAAAAGGTTTCATCAAAATCAATCCATTACCTTTGTTTGAATCCTTTTACCAAAAGCCTGGCCTTAAAGGTCTCCACCTGGCCATCTTCTATAATCTATCTTTTGTATACCGTATACATAGATTCCATTCTGGATTTCATGGCACTATGCCATTTCTATGAGTCAACACTACTCATAGCCTCATTATAGGTCACAGGGTCGTCATCATTAATGATCGACAACTCATTGTCATTCTCAATGACAAGGCCATATTACCTCTCAGGTTGGCGAGACACTCTCCCTTACCTATGAATGGGCTGTTCCACAAAAGGTTGTTCAGTCAGAACAGGTATTTCCACTCGATCTGTAGTAGTTTGTGCTTCTTGAACTTCATCAAGTTCAATTTTGCTCCCACTGTTTCCTTCAAGGATAAACTCCTTTTCCAAGAAGGTAGCATGTCTGGAGCCAAACACCCGATGATCGGTGCAAAAGTAATACCCTAAAGTCTCTTTAGGATATCCCACAAAACTACATTTTCCGGATCGATATTCCAGCTTATCTGGGTCAACTTTCTTGACATAAGCTGGACATCCCCAAATCTTAACGTGTTTAAGACTCGGTTTCCTTTCTTTCCATATCTCATACGAAGTTTGAGGAACAGATTTTGGAAGGCACCTTATTCAGTAAATATGCTGAGGTTTCCAATGCATAACCCCATAGGAATACTGGAAGATTTGCATAGCTCATCATGGACCGAACTATGTCTAACAAAGTTCGATTTCTCCTTTCAGATACTAATCTGGAGGAGTCCACTGGGAGACTATACCATTTACTTTGAGATAATCTAGAAACACTCCATTAAAGTATTTACCACCTCGATCTGATCGAAGAGTTATAATACTATGTTTGGTTGTTTCTCCACTTCATACTTATACTCTTTGAACTTTTCAAAGGCCTCAGACTTGTGTTTCATCAAAAACATATCCGAATCCAGATCTATCATCTATGAAAGTAATGAAGTATGAAAATCCACCCATGGCTTGCGTAGACATTGGTCCACATACATCTGTGTGTACCATTCCAAGCAAATTTGCAGCCCTCTCTCCATGTCTACTAAATGGAGACTGCAATGCCACTATAAAGTGAGATTTTCATCATCCCTTTTCTTTTATTAGTTTGTTCAATCTGAAATAAATTATGTCACATACATACAGACCATTATTTAAAGCACCACGTCCATAAAGAATATTATCTCTAAGAATAGAACATTCATTATTCTCAATAATAAATGAAAATCCAGCCAAGTCTAACATGGGAATAATATTCCTCACAATTGAGGGAACAAAATAACAATTATTTCAAACAATAGTCTTGCCCGTAGGCCTATGAAATGATTCTACATCTTCAGCAGCAACTCTTGCTCCATTTCCATCAGTAGAATCACCTCCTCTTCCTCAAGAGTCCTACTTCTCCTTGGTCCCTGTAATAAATTGCAGATTTGAGAACCACAGGCGGTATCTAATACCCAAGTAGAAATTTGATTTAATGACATATTCATTTCTATCATGAACATACCTGAATCAGAAGCGGTAGTCTCACTACCCTTCTTCTTCTTTAATTCTGCAAGGTAAACCTTGCAGTTCCTCTTCCAGTGCCCCACCTTGTTACAGTGAAAGCAAACAACTTTGCTCTTGGGGTCTTCAGCTTTTGGTGGAACCGGCGTTTTCTCACCTACTTTCTTCTTCTTGGAAGGGTTCCTCTTCCTTTTCTTAGGATTGGAACCTTCACCAATTAGAAGAACAGAACTCTTCTTAGGGGGAAAATTCGATTCCGCAGTCTTCAACATGTTGTGGAGTTCAGGCAGGCTGACATCCAACTTATTCATGTGAAAGTTCACAACAAACTGCGAGAACGAACTTGGAAGCGATTGCAAGACCAGGTCTTGGCCCAGCTCCCCATCCATGACAAAACCAAGTTGTCCAAGACGTTCAATCAAATTGATCATCTTAAGTACATGGTCATTCACAGATGATCCCTCAGACATCCTACAACCCAATAGCTCCTTCGATATCTCATATCGAGCTGTCCTCCCCGCCACATCATACAACTCTTGTAGATGCATGAGGATAGTGTGAGCATCCATATGCTCATGTTGCTTCTGTAGCTCAATATTCATGGAAGCTAGCATGATGCATTGAGCAACATTTGCATCATCTATCCACCTACGATACACAACATGTTCATCATTATGTGCATCACTAGCAGGTTCAGTAGGCTTAGGTGAGTCAATCACGTATTCCAGCTTCTCAATCCTGAGAACAATTCTTAAGTTTTGAAGCCAGTCAGCATAATTAGGACCAGTCAATTTGTGAGCATCTAGTATGCTCCTGAGTTATAGTGCAGAAGATATAACGTACAAAGTAAATCTGTAAATGATAAACACATAACAACACTTAGCAAATATTCGATTTCATTTCAAAACACTATATGAATCGGGTCTTTATTCATAAGTGGCTCCCACTAGTTTTCCTAATTTATTCAACCCCCTACATGAAAAATTAAGCATTCATAATGCTAGTGGGAATAGGGATCCTACATTCCATTACACAACCCCGGCTGTAGCACGAACCGCCATGCAATGTTCAATAGGCAGACAACTGTTGTCAATTACATCTAATGTTATTCCCTAATCAAACTTTAGCCTCTTGAATAATTGAGTCACGGCTGTGGCACAACAAACTCAATATTCTAAGTCAAGTCTAACCCAACATTCCGTACAATTGAATCAGTCCCCAAAGGCCCACGGCTGTGGCACGTAACGACCTTTAGATTCTTATTCAATGTACACATCTCTAAGTAATAGACAAGTATTTCTTATTTCGAAATCAAAGCCCTCGGCTGTGGCACGAAACGATAATGATTCAAAAATAAGAACTACTTTCTACCATGTTGGAAGGCTATGACCGACACAAGCCCGTTGTGTCATTGGCCAATTACTACTTGATATTATTTAATTTTAGAGGGATTATATTACGTTACAATCATAATCATATTATAAAGAGATTCTTCCTTTTAAATTAAATATTTCAAATCAATAATCAATAATCAGATGATTCCCAGATCGGGTGGAGCATTGTCAAGAGGCGTCAGTTAATAACCCTTTCTTACAGATAGAAATCTGTTGTTGACAGAATCATCCTTTCTCTCATATCGAAAATTCATATTCAATTACGTGTTTCATAAACACAAGAATCTCATGATTGTATTCATAATATTATTATTAAGGTTATGAAACAATTTCACTATACTAGGTTGTCTAATAAACGCCTTATGTTTATTTAAGTTCACCTAAATCTATCATCGCATGATAAACTAAGCATATATCACATATATCAACATGAATAAACATCAAGGTAGGCATGTTACATCATCTAGCACCTTAGAACAAGCAATATACATCTCTATGTATCACAAGAAGCATTTAAAATCAATTCAAACGATCAAAAACAGCTTTAAAACACTTCATGGAATATAAACAGTTCAAAACTTTTATATAAACTAAAATTGATCACTCCATTAGATCCGTCACGGAAAAACGAATCCAACGGTATATTGCACGCCCAAAACGGAGTTACGAAACTCCCAGAAAATCAATTTTAAAATCAACAGACGGGCTGTAACGCATTACAGGAACGCGTTACAAGCCCTGTAACGCATTCCGGTGATGCGTTACACACCTTTTAAGCCATTTAAGGGTGTAACGCATTCCGTGAATGCGTCACAGGTGTGTAACGCATTCCCGGAATGCGTTACACCCGTATAATTTTGATTTTTTTTTCAGCCGCCGCCTGACAGCTCGCCTCGAACTCCGCGCCTGACAGTTGTTCCTCGTCTTCCGTGCATCACAGAATAAGCAGACAACAGCACAGAATACAGCAGAACATATATATACTTACAAATAATATATATATGAATAATTAATTACGAATTATTAATGATACAACTTCAAAAATTCATAATAAAAAATCTATACATCATAAAATTATGAAAAAAATACCCAGACGATCTACAACACTTGTAGAACCCAGATCAATATTCAAAATTATTCTGAGAAACGATTTCTCATCAGACAAAATTAATCCATGATATAACTTGTAAAAATCATAATTAATTCATACAAGCACATAAAATTCTGAAATTTTTACCACAGATCTATATGCATACAACCTGGCTCTGATACCATTGTTGGATTTTTAACGCAGCGGGGGCATGGCAAAACACTTTTACACATACAAAATCCAAATAAAAGCATATAAATCATGAATAAAAATTCGAGGGATCGAATCTAACCTTTTAAAATAATTCGGAGACAATGATCAGAGATCCTTAGCAGTTGCTCCTCAAGTGTGAAGCACTCCACCGGTATCCACCAAGAAAACGATGTTAAGGAGGAGGAAGGAGGTGGAGAGAATTGGGTTTTCCAAACTTTTTGGGTTTTGTGTGGGTTAGAATAAAATTAGGGTCTATAATAGTGTATTTATAGGCAAAATTTTCAGCTAAAATTTTCCCATAAATATTATTATTATTATCCCATTTATTATTCTCATTAATAATTAAAACACCTTTTAATCATTAATCCTTTTTCTAAACACTTTAGAAATAATTCTCTCTCTTGATTTAATTTCCAAAAATTAAATCCTTTAATTAATAATATTAAGAACTTTTCTTAATTAATTTATAATCAATTAAATCTCATTTAATCAATTATTAAATTTGCCAATTAATTATTTATTTCATAAATAAATAATTATTAGCCATTATTAATTAATTCCTCCACCATTAAATCATTCTCTTTTTATGGTGTGACCCTATAGGTTCAATATTAAGCCGGTAGTAGAAATAAATAATAATAAAACTATTTTATCATTATTTATATAAATTCTCTAATTTATTAAATATAATTAATTAATTAATCACATTTATTCTACATCGTGAGGGATACTTCTCAGCATATCGCGACTATCCGGATAATATGAATTCACTGCTTAGAATACCAAGAACCTATTCAGTGAATAGTTACCGTACAATAAACTCCTTCTACCCTACAATGTCCCGATTAAATACAAGGCATGGATCTCGTGTCAAGCCTATCTAATTCAATCACTTGCTTACCATTTACTATGCGTAGTTCTATGCAAATTAGAAACTCCTTTCTAATTTCATTCACTCTGGCCAGAGATTCCTGAACTAGCATAAGTGGATCAGCCTTGAACATTCGCTTCCTTCACTGGAAGGGGTAGATCCTTTATTGATCATACACTATCTTCGTGTACAAATTCCTATACCCAGAAGAGCCCTAATAATTGTCCCTGGAGACTAAGAACTAAACCAAAGCATAGTTCAGTGTACACAAGATGACTATGATGACCTCAAGTCTAAGGATACTTGTACAACTATCACTATGTGAACAACTGCTGATACGTGAGTGAACTCCATCAGTTGTTCAGCTGTGCGAGTCATGTTCAGTGAACTTATTCTATAATAAGCACCTACATACTAGCTATAGTGTCACCACACAAATGTCTATGAGAACAGACATCCTTCATAATGAAGCAAGCATAGTATGTACCGATCTTTGCGGATTATTAATTACCAGTTAGTAATCCTATGACCAGGAACTATTTAAGTTTAGAGTTATCATCTTTTTAGGTCTCACTATTATGATCTCATCATAATCCATAAAAAGCTTTACTCTAAACTATGGTATATCTTATTTAAACACTTAAATAGATAAAGCCCGTAATAAAAACAAAACAAGTCTTTTATTAATATCAATGAAATCAAAACAGATTACATAAAAGTTATTCCTAAATCCTTATACATGATTGGACTTAGAACATATTCCTTTCAAAACCTTAATATAACATTTGATGACGCCAAGCTCCCAAGTATTCAGAAGGAAGATGACAGTGATAATCTTGATGTTGAAGATCTTTCTGATAGAGAAGATGAACCTGAAGTTGTTCTAGATAATAATAAAAATGGCAATGATCCTGATAATCATAATTCTGATGCAGATTCTGAAGGTAATGGTCATGAACAAGTCACATTATCTCAGTGACTAGTCCTCAAGCTTCAAATTCTAGAGATCAAGCTGGAAATAACTCAAGGGGAGCAGAACAAGGAGAAGAACAAGGATCCGGTAGTCAGTCACAACACAATTCTGGAAATGCTGAGTCATCAAGGGATAGTCTACCAACACATAGAGTATGGAGTAAAAACCACCCTCGGAACTTAATACTTAGTAATCCTGACAGTGGAGTCAAGACTAGAAGAGCTACATCAAATGAATGTTTCTATTTTGGGTTTCTATCTCAAATGGAGCCAAAGGCAGTAGATGAATCTCTTGAGGATCCTGATTGGGTGATTGCTATGTAAGAGGAACTCAATCAGTTTGAACGACAGAAAGTGTGGAAGCTTGTATCCAGACCTAAAGACAAATCAGTGATTGACACAAAAATGGGTTTTCAGAAATCAGCTTGATGAAGATGGATCTGTAACAAGGAACAAGGCGAGACTGGTTGCTAAGGGCTATTCTCAAGAAGAAGGGATTGACTATGATGAAACCTTTACACCGGTTGCTAGACTTGAAGCCATCAGGATGTTTCTAGCATTTACAGTACATTCAAAATTCAAGGTATAACAGATGGATGTGAAAAGTGCTTTCGTGAATGGTCAGCTTGAAGAAGAGGTCTATGTGGAGCAACCCCCTGGTTTCATAGATCCTGAGTTTGAAGATTTTGTCTATTTTCTCTTCAAGGCTCTTTACGGTCTAAAGCAAGCGCCGAAAACATGGTATGACACCCTCATATAATTTCTACTTAAAAATGGTTTCACTAGAGGTGTCATAGATAACACTGTGTTTCATAAGAATTATAAAGGTGATACCATACTTGTGCAAGTATATGTTGATGATATTGTATTTGGGTCTACAAATGATGCACTTTGTGCAAGGTTTGCTAAGCTTATGCAGAGTAGGTATGAGATGAGTATGGTGGGTGAGTTTAACTTCTTCCTTGGACTTCAAGTGAGTCAGAAATAAGATGGTATCTTTATTTGTCAAATGAAGTACATCACAGATCTTCTGAAGAAATATCAATTGGAAGATTCAACATCTGCTAAAACTCCGATGGCAATTGCCACACAACTTGATCAAGACAAGTCTGGTAAGAAGGTGGAAATCACTTATTATCGAAGCATGATTGGATCATTACTCTACCTGACTGCGATTCGTCCAGATATTATATTTGCTACATGCTTCAGTTCCAAGCTGATTTGAAGGAATCTCATATGATAGCCGTCAAAAAAAAATTTAGATATCTGAAGGGTACACCTAATCTAGGTATCTAGTATCCTAAATATACAGGCTTTGATCTCATCGGCTACATAGATTCTGACTACGCTGGTTGTAATATTGATTGGAAGAGTACCTCAGAAAGCTGTCAGTTTCTTGGGAGAAGATTGGTTTCTTGGTTTAGTAAGAAGCAGCATTCAGTTTCTACATCTACTGCTGAAGCTGAATGCATTGCTGCTAGAAGCTGCTGCTCTCAAATTCTTTGGATGAAAAACCAACTCCGAGACTATGGACTTGATTTGAAGAATATTCCTATCTACTGTGACAACACAAGTGCCATAGCAATCTCAAATAATCATGTTCAGCATTCGAGGACCAAATATATTGATATAAGGTATCATTTTATTCGAGAGAATATAACGAATGATATTGTGGAACTTCATTACGTTCCCACAACGGACCAAATTGCAGACATTTTCACGAAGCCACTTGATGAAGTTGCCTTCAACAAGTTGGTTAGTGAACTTGGCATGTTGAATTTGTCCAATTAATTGGAAATCAACAAATGTAATTTTGTGCGGGTAAACTTTAAAACCCCTATGATGATGCTTTGAGGGGGAAAGTAAGTTTACCTATCTATTCATTATATATATCCATGTTTGTAAACTTGTTGTGAAGCTAACTGATTAACAAGATTTACATGTTATATGTTAGTGGTAAGTAAGTTAGATTTTTTGATGCAATATATGAGTTGTTTGAATGTTTACATGCTATATGTTTACTCTGATGCAAATACTCATGATATTGATATTTATTTTAGCACACACACACATCTCATATTGTTTGCACTCTGATTTCAGATCCTGTAATCTCCTTTATGATTCTATCATAACTCTGATTTATAGGTTTAGATCCTGTGTAACTAGCTTGAGTACTCTAATTATATTTTTGTGATTGTATCATGTTTCTGAGTAATTCTTTATGATTTTTGAGCTTCAGACCCTAGTCAACTCTGACAACAGATTCCTTGGTCACTTTGATTCTCTGTTTATACTAGAATAACTCTGTTTATTTTTTTCTAGAATAAATATGCAGCATAACTAGTGATAGTTGTGATATAATTATATTAGGAGTAGTTTTAATTGGTTTAGTCTTGTCTTAACTAATCAATTGGTGCATATTTGTTGGATATGCTCTTGGCATAATTAATAGTTTTTATGACTTAAATGTTGATCCTGCATGTAACTTTGATGATCTTTCTATGCTTATACTCTGTTCTGGATATTAAATCTTGATATATTTCTTATACTCTGATTACCTTATACAAGTCTTATAAGTTTGAAACAATGTTCACTCTTTTTCCTCTACAGTATTGATCTGTATTGGACTAACTTGAACTGTTTTGAGCTAATGAGATTTGATTGAGTAGTACTGTCAAAAGAATCAGAAAGCATGATTATCTGTGTAATAACCCCAATTTTTGGAATTTTTGAAACCCTTATGAATAGTGATTTTGCTGAATAAGAAAACTTTTCATACCACACTATGTAGGGGTTCTTTTATTGATCTTCTGAGATATTATTAGCACTCTATGTGGTATATAAGTGTATGTAAAGATCGTCAGAATCCAAATCCGAACACTTTGATCTTTCCTGAAAATCCACCAGATACCGAAAGAATTGAGTATAATGGTAACATGATTAAAAGGATTTAAATTCAAGGATTATAAGAGAGGATCATAAAAGGAATATAATTTATTGAGAAAGGTTAAGGGAACCCAAGTAATAAGATCCCGAGTATGATCCCTCAAATGATAAACGAGAACGAAAGTTAAGCGAACCGTATAACATATCAGCGGTCATTAGCCTAGTGATTAGGAGTTAATCAGAGAGTTAGTGGAGGGTGATGTCATTTCACCAACAAGAAGATGACAAGTGTGGGATGATGACATAAGAGGATGACATGAGCATGACAAAAAGGGAAGGAAGTGTTGGTTGATTCTAAGCCACACCAAATTCACCATGGTTAAAAGTAATTAATCAAAACAAAGCAACCAACCAAGGCAAGCAAAACAAATCACAAAAACACAACTTGACTTCCTTTTCTTCAAGAAAGTTCTCGACTTTTCCATGGAAAGCAAAGGAATTTTTTTCAAAACATAAGCTACACACCTTCATAATTCAAAAGGTTCATTTCTTTAGCTTCCATAATTCATAACTTAGATGAGCCATAAGTTTAAGCTCAAGATTCCATGATTATAATAGCTAATCAATTCATCAAAGTTCTTGGTGAATAGTGTTTTTCAAGAACTTAAAATTTTGATCTTGTATTTTTGTTTAAATATAGCTTTGGTAAGGATTTTCAAGGGTGATTCCAAGCTCCCTAGTTACTTTTACTCACCAAGGAAGGTATAATCTCATACCCTAGCCCTACTTTTGTATAAATTAGAGTTAGTATGTTTGGTATGGTTCATGAGAGGCATGGTTATTGTATATTTAGAGATTGGTTGGTTTTGTGATGTTTTTGGAATGGTAAATCTTGGTAATTAGTTAATGAACTTAAGTAAACTTTTAGTTCATGATTGAGAAGTAGTATAAAGTGGAAACCTTGAGATATTGGGGCTGTTGTAGTAGTTTATGGATGAAGTTTGGTTGTAACAATGATTGTGGGTTGATTGTGGATTGAATTGGAGTAGTATAAAATTTGGTAATCGCGTAAACATAGCCGTCGTAATGCCCGATTTACTTTAGACTGTTTTTGTTCTTAACATCAGGACCCGTGAACTCACTGTTAGGTTTTGACCATTGCCATGATTAGATAGTTCATGTTACGAGCTTCGTTTTGATATGTGGTTCGTTTGAATCCGATGTACAGTTTAGGAGAAACGACCGTTTTAAGTAACGGCACTTTGCGACCGAACCATTACCCCTCGTCTTACTTTGAAACCTTGGTTAAGGACCTTAAATGACTAATTGGAGTATTAAACAATTATGTAAAGTGGATTAGGCAGTAGGTAGGGTACTCGCGAAAGAATCGCCTTAAAATTCTTAATGGTTAATTTATTAAAAATGGTGGAGCCGAGGGTACTCGAACGACTTATGTGATTCGTTAGGCGTAGAATTGACCATAAGCGAACGTTAGTGTTCAATTGGTTAAAGTCTAGTTTCTTAAGCGACCGGGGTTGAATTCCGACTTATGTTGTTGTTCATAGGTTATCGGACCCACTCTAAGCTTAAGTCTATCCAGGAACACTCAGGCAAGTTTTCTACCCGTTATACTGTTGTTGTGATGTAAATATATGTATATGCATTATCTTGAGATAGATGCATGATTGTTATTAGCAAATCTTACGATATATTGGAGCATGTTGATATGGTATATATGCATGCTTGTTTCGTAATTTTGATATCTAAGTGTTGATTCAATTGCTTATAAGTTGCATAATACCTATGCTAGAGATAAGCAGTAGTTGCGTATACCCTTAGTATAGGGGACCCAAAGGTGAACATTTTTCTAAACCGGGAATCGATGTTCCCGAGTATAATATATATATTTTCATATATATATGGATATAGTTTTCAAAACTATTAATCGAATAAAGTTTATTCGATAACTTTATTTCTATTTAATGAATATTACTTTGAATATCCATTCGAGGACTTATGACTCTGTTTATTCAATTTAATGAATATTACTTTGAATATTCATTCGAGGACTTATGACTCTGATTATTCTATGTAATGAGTATTATTTTGAATATTCATTCGAGGACTTATGACTCCGATTATTTACTAAATAATATTCTTTATTTTATTAAAGAATAATGTTTTGATAATCAAACTTATTTTCGATTATTCAAATAAAGATAGTACTTTCATATAAGTATATCTTTGGTTATTTAATATTCATTTCAAATATGAGTTTTAAAACTTCTACTTCAAATTATTTTTATAGAGATTATCCTAATGGGAATATTATTTAAACAATAATATTCAGATATTTTCTAATATATTGGGATTGATTTATTTCATTAAATGAGCATTACTCCAAACATTCTTAAAAATGTGTTCAAGTCTTCAAAATGATTTTTAAAAGTTAGAGCGGATCCCAAAACTCATTTTTATAGTTAAGATCTTCCTTTCGAAGGGGATTTAAATACTCGCTCAAAACCTGAGGGATCCGGCTCAGTGGTGTATTTTACATTCGCAACAAGGTTGCTGTTTTGAGAAAACATCTTGATTACTTGCCCATCCTTCGGGAAGTAAGTTCATCTATTTGAGTCGGCATAAGCAACATGGGCTCAGTGGGCGTCCATGAAAGTGTAAGTGATTCAGTGGGAGTCCATCAAATGCGTAAGTGGCTGAGTGGCAGTCCAGCATAAGGTTCTGTTGCGGACAGGGTGATGACCAGTGGAGAATTTGTCCATCTACTAGTAGAAAAGGTTACTTATTGGTATCTTTGCCTGATCAGCAAGATATCAGGTTTATGCCAAGGTTTTCTCCTTTCCAAATTCATTGGATATTGCAACTCTGTTTATAATTTTCATAACAGAGGTTTTCAAGGAGTGTATGAAATATATATATATATATAGGTGTATATATATATCGGGACTTAATGAAGTATCTCGTAACTTCATTATTTATAATTATATTTCAAAGATTGAATCTATCCAAGTCTTTTCTTGTAGTCTCATCTATGTGATGAACTTTTGAAACTGATTATACCTTGAACAGTGGTAGTTCAAGTAGTATTCGGGAAAGATATAAGTATATTGGAGTATCTTGTAACTTCATCTTTTAAACTTATATCTAGTAAATGATTATCTTATGCATGTCAAAGATTTTCAGAAAAACGTTGAGACAAGGTTAGATATATGAGATCACCTTGCAACGATATTTTCATACAGTTATAAACTGGAACTCTGTGTATATTATACATGTCAGAGGATTTCAGAGATTTTGAAAAGTATATATGTATATATATATATACTGAATATTTTGCGACTTGGTCGCGTTAAGATATCAGCTTGGTTCATTTCTTCTTGACCAAGACTTTCATGAGTACTATGAGAATGCTTATATATTGTTAATTATTCACTACTAGAAATATGGGATCAGACATCAGTTCAGAACCGATGTTAAAAAAATCTGAACCGATGTCTTCGCGTGTGATGTTAAATGTCATCAGCCTTTGACATCGGTTAACAGCCGATGTCTATTACAGTGCTATACATCGGTTTTAAGATTAAATGTGATGTCTTTGCAACAAATTTCAGCTTATATTACAGTATTTATAGGTGAATATGGGTATATTATGAGGTATTTATCCATTAAAACATGAAATCTACAAGCTCTAAACGCCATTTATTAAAATTCTTTCGAACAAACCGATGTGAAATGCTAGATCAGACATCGGTTAGATTAGTTGCCCGATGTGAAATGTTTGATCAGACATCGGTTAAGTTAGCCTCCGATTTGAAATGATGGATAAGACATGGTTGTATTCATGAAACCGATGTTAAATCTTTTTGTTTAACATCAGCCAATTTCTCTAACCGATGTTATTTGACTTAAAATATATTGTGTTTCTTTTCAGAACCGATGTCAAATGACTATTTCACATCGGTTTTTTTAGTTCTTTTTCATTTAATATTATTTTACATGATGTCTTTTGTAAATTTTTTTACATCGGTTTACATGTACCATTGTGATGTTAATATTCTGTAAATTGCATGCCATCCTGGTACTATTTTCTGCCACAGGGAACCGAAATAATGCAACATCCCAACAAAAAACATTCAAACAGAAGCATAAAGGTACTCATCCAAATTACAATTCTAATACCAAAATATTACTCATACCATACTATACATACAATTCAAATAAAATACAAGCATTCCATTAGCCAACTCATACTATACAATTTTTAAGTACTAAAACCAAAAGCAACTTGCTCTGTGCTTCTGTACCAGAACTCACAACCTCCTTCCTCTTCAACCACCCTTTCTGCGAGTGCTATCAGTGGGGATTGGAGTAACATCCTCTGAAAAGAGGCAAATAAAAAGTCAATTATGTACTCCTTACATGGCTATAGTCTACTCATTTCCAAGTTCATAAGCTTATCAGGAAAAAAATTACCAATGCGACCAATTTTCATTCATGAACGAGCAAGTGCATGAAGTGAAGACTGAGCACCAGGAGACTTTGTCTTATTTCCACCTGTTCCAATTTATATATATGTAGCACCAGGAGACTTTGTCTTGTTTTCACCTGTTGCAACAGAGTCCTCAAGCTATTTATGACTGTCTCTTCACCTTATGAGAAATGACTCTTGGCCGAAAGAACAACAAGAACTGCATGAATACCATTCTGATCCATCTTGATATATTTAGCAATCTTTTTAAGAGTGGATTATGTTTCTGTAGAACAATCAAATAAACCTGCCATATGTATTGCGTAAGATTTATTAGATCAAATAAAGCTTAAAGGAAACTATTTGTTTGTTGTAGTAGAGAATTATGGAAGTCCAACTAGACAACTAGAAAGAAACTATACCAGGCGTGTCAATAACATTAAGAGTCTGGCCGTTTTCTAAGACAGTTGTACGCATCTCACATGTGCGAGTAACACCAAATGAGTCGGCATCAGATACAAATGCATCCTCCTGCAATATACTGTTGCCTGTTGCACTTTTCCCATTGCCCTTTTCCCATTGTCAGTGCATCCACCCATTTTAGAAATAACCTGCTTGAAACAAAAAAATTACAACACAAAGTCTAGTCAGATCCACTTATTTACACAAAGAAAAAACAATCGAGGGAAATGAAGAACAAGATTTCAATGTTGAGAACATAAGTATAACAACAGAGGAGTAAAAACTTGTGCAATTTCTGAGTCATTTTAAGGTTCAAAATTTGAAGTCAGGCTAAAATATCACAGTTTACAAAAGGCATGCTTCAAATTTTTAAGCCAGAAAAAAGTTTAAGAACACTGATTTTACATGCTTTTTATCTGCAGAAAAGATTCTAAAGTGATATAAATATATGATACAACCACCTAAGCATTGGTTAGTTGAGTGTAGAACTGGATGAGTTAGCTCACGCCGGCCAAACTAGGGGTGAGTAAATGAAATGAAATTGAACCAAAACCATTAAAAAACACCAAGCCGAAAAACCAAAATTATACACCTTGGTTCAAGTTTAACTATGGTATTTTAATATAACTAAACATAAGTAAAAACCATATAAGGAATCTGTTAAACATGGTTACATTTATAGACGATTTCTAGGCCATTGATGTTAATCAATCCATAATAGCATCTAGAATGGAAAAAAAATACTGACAAATAGTTGTTTTATATAAAAAGAAACAACCAAAGTTGACACAAAAGGGCAAGTCAAGGAAAAAGAAAACATCTAAAAAAGATAGGATTACAGAAGATAGAAAATACTCAGAATAACATGATGCAAATTTGTAAACCTAAATATGATAGCAAAAAAAGAGCGTTAATTCATTCCTTAAAATTTCATTTCGGTAAGCTTTCTGCTCATCTTTTTATTCTCATCATTCATCGAATTGCATTATGTTATAGAATAAGATAGACACAATACATATTAACACTTTTACGAACACAACCCGAAATGACCAACCCTAACCCTATAACATGAAGTCTAATAGATTGATAGAGCAATCAATTTCCAAACAAAAAGTTACAAAAATAGTGTAACCAAATATCCACAAAAAAACAAGCAATGAAAACAAGGGTAAGAAAGAAAAGGGAAGGGAAGGGAAGGGGGTACCACAAAACCAATGGCCACAATTAGTCCTACAAGGAACACTAAAATCACCAAAGCAGATTGCACATACATCATCATCTGGTGGACATACATCATCATCTGCAACAAATTTGAAGTCAGGCTTTCCAGAAACCACCTAAAGCGAAAGGACTCTGCCTTTCATGCACTTTTGCGAATAAAATCACTCAACTATGAACATGAAGATTTCATTGGACAAAAGAAAAAAAAACACAACCCAAGCATTATAATCCATCTCATGTTGCCAATATCATTAACTCTAATAGTTACCAAATATTCCTCCATTAAAGGGGAGGCTATTTTTACCCCTACAAACCAAATTTTACAAAACCACATAACTGGTTCCCTTTTTGTATATGCTAATTCCTAATATTTTTGAATGTGCTGGATAAAAGAAACATGACATACTTATAGAATCTGAAAAGGCAAAGTAATGTTTAACAAATAATACAAAAAACAACATGATGTACTATACTTAATCAGGATTTAACACATGCAAAGTCTATCAGTGACTCCATAACTAACAAAACTTGCACATAGACCTTAGCCCACAAACAGATCATATAAAATTGAACCATGCAAGATTAAACTATAGTTTAGTAATTGAAGTGACATGAAAAAATCTAATAAACACATTGCATGTGGATTATACCTTTTAAAGATTTAATAGTCATGTGGAAATAGACTTCTAGTTTACTCTTAGTTTCAATTTATATATATATGTAGCTCTAGTACACAGACCAAAATGGAGATAAAAACAGGAAGTACAGAAATATTATTTCAGCTACATCGGTAAAATATTGTACTTACATTATCGTTTCTTTGAAGTGAAACGCTTCTTCCTCATCTGCGACCTCAAAATAATTAGTGTCGCAATATTAACAACATTATAAATAACTAGAGATCCTAAAGACTAATGATTTAAACATATACATAAAAAGTCAAATACACAATATAAAACATATTTACTAAGCAGCCTTGTAAATATTAAGAGTACTTTCGACCGCCTCTTTCCTCTTATAAGCAACACTATGAATATCAAGTGAATAAATCATGCATCAATATCTCCAATAAACATACAAATTTTTCAGATTTACACATAAAAAAGTTAAAACACCTGACCCGCATAGACCTATTCTTTCTAACTTGTCAGAGCCATATGACACCTTCTCGAAACCAAATGGAAGAGAGTTCCCTGCAACAATCGAGAGACAAAGTAAAACATAAAAAAAGAGAACGAAGGAGAAAGAAGGTAAAAGAGGGGGTAAACATATAAATTAACCAACTATATATATTGACATCTATAAAATTAAAATTTACTAAAACAATTTTAAAATTGGAACTTAATCGGACGAAACCCAGGTCTCCTTTAAAGCTCTAAAGCTGCTATCAAGCTTACCAATTTGATGCTGGATTTGATGCTTAATTAGGTCAAATTTCAGTGTCATTTTTATAGTTTTAAATTAGGGTTTGTAAGAGGGAGTGGTGAGAAAGGAGAGAACGATGAGAGAGGAGATTTTTTGTACTAGTTCTAAATTAGGGTTTATAAAAAGGAATGGTGAGAAAGGAGAGAAAGATCATAGAGACGAGGGAGAGAGTCGGAGGGTTTGAGATGAAGTTGAGGTTTTACAGAGAGGGAGAGAGAGTTTCCATCTTAAGAGAGAGAGAGAGAGAATCGGGGGTGTGAGCAAAAGATGGGATATAGTTTCAGTCAGAGGGAAAAAATTATATGTAAAGGGGGGAAATAATTTTTTCTATAAAAAAGGGGGGAAATTTTGGCACTGAAACGGGGGAAAAGGGATAAGTTAATTTAAATTTTTTAAAATTGGTCATAGACAACGGTTTGTAAAAATGACCGATGTCAAAGTTAAAAACGTATATTTGGCAGTTTTTATTTTCAAACATAGACAATGGCTAGTATAAGAAACCGATGTCAATATTCTTATTCAACATCGCTTAATTAAAAACCGATGTTAAAAAAACTATTAACATCGGGTGCATTACATGCCGATGTCTAAACACCGATGTCGTATCTACTATTTCTAGTAGTGATTATACATATTATTTCGGTGGGCTTGTTTCTTACCCTTGCTTTCTTCTTTCATCACACAAAAACAGATAGAAAAGATGAACAGGACCAAGCTCCCAATTCACAAGTGGTTAGGAAACGTTCTGCAGTTTTCTGGAGGCGTTGATGCTGCAGTAGATTAGGTAGGAATTACCAATAGGCTAGGCTTTCAACTATTGATGAACCAGACTTATGTATATTATGAATTTTAATAATGGCAAAGAAAATTTAAGTTTATTCAGAAACCCTTTTAAGGTGTAATGACATATAATTGTGGAATAAAATGACTCGTGTTATTTTTGGATATTCATCTCTGAGACTATAAATTGTGGTGTGTGTGTTTATTGTGGGGTCATAGTACAGAGTAGTTGATTGTTTATTAAGATTGGGTGTTATTAAGGGAAATGGAACTCGTGACAACCCGGATCCCCGACCCCGGATTTGGGGGTGTTACAGAAATGGTATCAGAGCCAAGCGTTATAAACCTCAGAGATGATGTGGCGTTAAGATAATAAGTTCACTAAGATAATAAGAACTCTTTCCAAGTTCATAGTCGGGCTACCTAACGTAGTACTGACCGTTAAAACCCTTATGGGAACCCTTATAAATATCGTGATAGTAACATAGTTCGTTATCATATAGGGCAGCGGGGCACCGAACCCTGAGGTTCAAGGGCATCAGCATGAGGATGTTTTATTGCATGTTGGAGATCAAATTGTCAATCCGATAGAGTACCCTAGCGAGGGACCGGATGAGATTCATGTTGGGGATATTGCAGTTGAGGATGTTATCCCAGAAGGGATTGCTGCTGAGGAGGATCTCGTGGAGGGTCCTGACGAGAATAAAGAGAGGACTCCTGAGGAATTGATGACCGTAGTCAGGGCGACTACCAGAGCTAGAATGGCCGCGAGGGCGGCACTAGAGGATGAAGAGTTACCAAGGGCACAGAGGATAATGAGGGCAGAAGAAGTGGGACCTTCCATAGCATCAATTATACCAGTATCAGCCCCTCTTCTAGAGGTTCCTGTAGACATCCATGAGGTTCCACCAATTCCTGTTCCCTCCCCTGTACAGAGCCCAGCACCTACTGAGGAAATGCCACCTTTATCTCCTGCACCATTGTCACCTGATACCGTGCTTGGTTATCTATTTGGATCTCCTGGGTCTGCACCACCTGCACCCCATGGACTGCTAGATGCTACCACCCAGGCTTCTCTTATCGCCGATTATTATATGACTTTGGGTGGCCTGTCTGAGACCCATAATATTAGGAGTGATCTGTTGGATCGACTTACTGCACCGAGGATTGAGGGCGGGGTACTTCCGGTAGGATTAGCTTATAGCATGGAAAGGATTGAGGCTACCACCCATGTTACAGCTAGAGGCCATCTTGAGGGTCAGATTGATCCAGCTCTACTTGCAACTATCTTAGACCTCATCACCGCTTTAATGGAGCAGGTTAGGGATGTCGTGCGTGCCCGCATTTCTTGATCCATAATAGTGTGCAGAGTCTGAGCAATCTGACAAGGATTTCATGCAGCACCATTTTTGGAGGATTAGCCTAAGTTATGAATGATTAGTTTTAAATGACTAGATGATTGTCTATGGTAGTACTTTTGGGATAGAAGCGATCAGGCCAAATGATGTAATTATCTTTAATGTGTTCAGTTGTTGTACCCTCGAACAAATGGTTATGTATATATTCGTTCCTTTTAGTTCAGATCAGTTTGTGGTGAATAAGTTCATATTGTTAATTGCACTATTAACACTTAAGAGTGTCATGAAGTTATAGAACTTGAGAATTCATAATTTACGATCATGCAAGGACTGAACGAGGGAAAGAATTAAGCAAAGTAAGTAAGACAAATATAAAGAGATTCTCAAAAATTTTCCAAGCATTATGCCCCCACGAAGAATAAGATTTGGGGCAAACCCTGAATGTGATAATCGGGGAGGTCGCAATTAAGATATAAGGAACCCAGAACATAATGAAGTGGAAAATGAGGATTTTAAAATATAAGATGGCCCCGATTATGGGGAGCAGGAAGAAATATTTAGACTGAGAAAACAGAACTCGAGCAAGGAAGAGAGCACCAAGACGGTACTCCTATGGGGCAATTCATGGACCTGCCTAAACAAAAATTATACTTTTATTCCCAAACACCACTCTGAGGAAACAATTCGGTGGGAAATTCTTTCAGGACCTTTAAGTCGCTAAGCTCTTAGAGCTCCAAGGAACAAGCTGACCTAGCCGAGGCAAGAGCCTGGCTAAAGGAAATAGAGGAATGATTTTATATTCTAAATGATTGATGAAGCGCAAAAGACTGTTTTGTCACTTACCTTCCTAAGAGAGAGCTGGTGAAAGGCGAAGAAAGACATGGGGTTAGAGGTTATAATAAAACGATTAAAGTTTAGTCAATTGTTTTTGGGAAAGTACTTCCCAAGGTTATAGAGATAGTGTAAAAGCTTTAGATCCAGAACAAAGGCGGACAAGTATGATGAATCATGAATCTAGGTTGTGAAGGTCGTCAAGGTTCGTCTGAAGAACACGAATCCAGAATGACGGGATGTTTGAAATCAATGCTTATGTGGTGTTGGTTCATGAAATAATGATAAGAGAAAGGAAAATAAAAAGAAACTGAAGTGGAAAGGAATATAAAGGCAATAGAGTTTGAGGAATGATAAGGGAGTTGGGTATGAGGAAACCCGAAAGACTCGTAGCAATAGAAATAGAAAAGTATGTAATCGTCAGGATGAGGGTGATTCACCATGAGTTAAAATTGATGGTTGAAGGCATCAAAGATACATATATTTTATCCCCTGTAAGTTGGGAGGATTCGAGGAAACCTTGAGATAGTTCGAAGGATAATTAATGAGACGCGGATAGACTGAGGAGACAAGGAAGTAAGAAACTAGGAAAATTGGATGAAGGAGTGACCTTCAAAAATGTGAAATGTAAGACCGGGGGCATGATACCCAGAAAGGGAGACGCCAGGTATGAAAGATATCCCAACATTGAGATGACTGTTGAGATAAACAACAAAAGTAAATAAGGATTTATTAAGAAGGAGTTCACGTTGAACACGACCAATATCTTCCAGAACATCCATGTGATCATTACCAAATCAGGAAATAAAAGCGGATAACCATTTTTATCTTTTGGAGGCCATATGGATTGACCTCAACTTGAATAAAGATGCTATTGTGAAACTTGGTATAGACTATCGAGGTGGGAATGATTGAATAAGACACCCTTATCGGGGATACATGACATAAAAAAAAGTTGACTATTTATCTATGGACGGATGCAAGTACATTTTTAAAAAAAGTTGGAATTAAGGATGGAACCTCGATAACTTGAGATGAACCATAGAGGAATGCATAAAGGTTGGCATTTCACCCTTAATAGGGACATTATGAGTTTGGGTAATACGGAATGAAGGATTAAGGCAACAACAATCTTTAAAGATCAGTGGAGAAAGTTTTCAGAACTCTATAGATAATGATTCTAGTAATAGTAAATAGTATCTTGATATGCTCTGAACCTAGGGAGTACCGGATGAAGAATTTAAGGATGACCTTAGAGGTTTTACAAGGGAAAAGGTAATATTCAAAGTTCTCAAGAATAGAAATTTTGATAAAGAAAATATGAGCTAATTATAATAATGCCAGGTGGGCACGTGTTGAACTATGAGAAAGTATAGGTTGACCCAATGAAGGTCGAGATTGGTGAAAACAAGAAGGACCCAAGATAAGAGACGTCCTAAGTATGATCGAGAGTCAGTTGTGACAATGTTCACATCCAAAGACTAAGACAATGACTTATGGAAAAATGGTGATTTTTTTTTCTCTCACCAGGATTTAAGAAAAGCATTTTCACATAAGCAGTGATTGAAATGAGGTAGAAAATTTAGTTGGAGGTGGTTAAAATGACATTGATTGTAAGGAAATTTTACTATCAGGAAAGGCCAAAGAGGTGGTCGACACTTTAAATGTAAGAGGATAATTATAGGCGCTCGTGCGAGAGGAATACAGTGATGATGATTGAAGCTGGGAAGGTTGTATTACGGTTCGAAAGATTGACATTCCTTCTGATGACTGTGCAATACTCAACCGTAATAGTAGTTGGGTAAAGGTTTAATTCGTGTAATCGCCATGAGCGGGCTATCTATATTAGTAGGTACTATCTTGAGATAATCCAGGACCATGTTTGAAGAAGGGCTAAACTGAACCTTTGAGTTAAGTCTTCTATTGAAGGCATAAGATTAAGAAGGGTATTAACCTGCTATCGTTCCTTTGATTGAAACTCTTCTGCAATTTTATTTGCTTCATGTCATGAATGTACGCCAGGATCTGGAGTGTTCTTCTTGAATTATGAATGGTGATTATGTTAACTCCTTAGAAGAATTCGATAAGGTAGGTAAGGACTTTGTATGGTTAGATATGAAGATTTCATGGAAAACGAATGACTATAGTAGGTCCGTGGTGGACTATAGTAATGCATCAACGATTCTTTGAATAATGAGCCAATTACAACCGTGAGAGTTGTATTGTAATGGATGTTGAGATTGAGTACCCCTAATGGGGTCCCATTAGGGGTCATGTTGATATATATGTTATCGTTGATAGACTACCTAGTGGAGTATTTACATATTATATATTTATTCCCTCTTATGAATAGAGAGTCGTATTACTATACGAGGAAGGTTACAGTGCAAGCATAGAATTCTAGTAACAATGATGTCTAGAATGAAATCCTTTATTCGAGTTTCGATGTCGAGGGAGTTTCAAAAGTGAGTGTTTATGAGCTCGAGCAAGAGCATGGATCCATGGAATGATGGACGGAATAGTAAATATTCTATCACGTGAAATCCGATGCTATAATACTTGATGTTGATATATATATATACGTATATGTTTTGTTCTCCTATGACAAACATTTATAGTTTAGAGGTAGATTCCAAGCCAGATATTTTGTGGTAGTATATTTTATATATATACAATTCTCTTCAATTCATTCTTTTCTCTCCTTTTCATTATGTATAAGCTGAGAAGAACAACCCTTCCAGAAGGGGAGGTATTGCCGATGTTAATATTCTTATTTAACATCGCTTAATTAAAAACCGATGTTAAAAAACTATTAACATCGGGTGCATTACGTGCCGATGTCTAAACACCGATGTCGTATCTACTATTTCTAGTAGTGATTATACATATTATTTCGGTGGGCTTGTTGCTCACCCTTGATTTCTTCTTTCGTCACACAACAATAGATAGAAAAGATGAACAGGACCAAGCTCCCAATTCGCAAGCGGTTAGGAAACGTTCCGCAGTTTTCTGGAGGCGTTGATGCCGCAGTAGCTGAGGTAGGAATTACCAATAGGCTAGGCTTTCAACTATTGATGAACCAGACTTATGTATATTATGAATTGTAATAATGGCAAAGAAAATGTAAATTTATTCAGAAACCCTTTTAAGGTGTAATGGCATATAATTGTGGAATAAAATAACTCGTGTTATTTTTGGATATTCATCTCTGAGACTATAACTTGTGGTGTGTGTGTTTATTGTGGGGTCACAGTACGGAGTAGTTGATTGTTTATTAAGATTGGGTGTTATTAAGGGAAATGGAACTCGTGACAACCCGGATCCCCGACCCCGGATTTGGGGGTGTTACAATCTGAGACATCCTTCATGAATCCATATTATGGTAAGTAAAGGTAAAAGATCTCTAATTCTAAAATCACTATGTTATTGATCACTAAATTCTCTGATATTGTACTTCGGATGTTTCTGATCTTCAACACCCACAATGGTTTTAGGAACGGACTATGAGCCTATCACACCTCATAGGTTCTATCCCAAGTCATTAGAACCAAACACTTCTCTAAAAGTATTTCTTTTCCTTAATCTGATATAATTTCCCGATTTTGCTCTGATTCACTTAATTTTCTTGAGATATCAACTCAGAGATCAGAAATAATTACCATTTGGTTTTGGAGTTGTGTTAAGAATGAGGGAGATAGTGCCAAGAAGCACTACATAAGAACGGAAAGGTCAACCCTACATCTCTGTCTCTCACAAAGAAGTTGGATATTTATAACCTGAGACATCTGTAAGCCCATTTGCATTCTCTCAAAAGGGCATAGAGCTGAAAAGGTCATATAAACAGTTACTAGGTGCATTCTTCCAACAGAATGTTATTTATTGAAAATTCAACTATCATCCAGGGTATCTGTATAAGAGTCACTACCCCTTGATTAAAATATTCCCAATGCACATGTGAGATTCACACACACAAGGAAGGTATTGATGTAGCAATCGTTGTCAAACCATATCAAGGTCAATGACAGTGGTTGAAATACTGGATCAAGTTTCTATTCTTTATCTCTGATCTTGAGTGAGAACATATGATCCTGGAAGTTGCTTGATCTTAATTCTTAGATCGTAATCTATGATATGAGAAACGATCTCGGACTTTGATCTTTTGCGTTAAGATCTTGGAGACTCTGATAAGTCTTCACAGACTTTAGAAGAAATTTTTGATCCCTAATGGCATATCTTTGATCATTGGTTATCTTCCCAGAATTTAAATCTGGAAATGATTTTGACTTAGTCAAAATTACAGCTCGTAAATAAAGACTCAGATATTATCTGACGAGTTTATGAGGTATACTTCTTCATGGAAGTTGAGGGATATCAGGAACTCTGTCACTTAAAAGAATCCTCATTTCCCCTCTCAAAAGGAACATTTCTGAATCTCTTGACTGAGAGTTTCCGTTCTTGTAGGTGGAAATCAACTTTTTTATGAAATGGATTTTCTCGCAGGCACACTAGAATGTTTAGAGCTTTGAGGAAGTGACACACTGTGAGGCTCATTGATAAACACTTGAGTGTAGAGTGGAGTGAAACACAATGTAAGATCATTAACAGAAATCACACACTTACACTGTGAGAAATGGTTACCAAATATTCTCTTCACTTGGTTGGTTGATCCTTGGTTCTACTCTGAATACATTTTGAAGGATTACTCAACTATAGGGGAGAGATTATAAAGAGATTATGGACTGATAATCTTTCTGTAACTAAGAAGATAGATTTTCTAACTTTATTGTACTAAGGAAGGGAGTCTTCATCTTAGGGGGAGAGATTATTGGGTTTTGTTTCTAGATTCCAAAATATTTTCTATGTGCTTTATGGGAAGATCTGAAGGTTATTGAAGACAGTGTTTGTAAGACGTATCTATCTGCAACTTTACATAAGGGAGAGAAGAATTTGTTCTCTGTTGAAGCTGAATGCATATAAAAGATGTGGTAGATATAAGATAGTTTTATTTCCAAGTCCAGGATTGAAAGTTGAAAGCTGATTGAAGATTTTTGGATAAGATTAGTTGAGTTATCCTCCAAACTGTTGCTTCTCCATTTTTATTTGACCGTCAGGTGTAACAGTCAAATAGGGGGAGATTGTTGAGCAAGATTGAAGCTGTATGTATAACTCAACAATACTGATTTGGATAACTCAACATAGGACAAGGACTTTGAAATGATCTATTTTCCACTAGGATCTGTACAAATTGTTTATTGGGCATATACACAAAAGATTTTGTTAGCTGAAATGAAGAAGACGTCAACCGTGATCCATATGAAGTTCATTAATACGTTCAGGCATCGAAGGAATAAGGTTGGACTCATTCGAAGTAGTTATCATGATCAGTATGAAGGCGTCAAGGATTCCTAGTGTAGTTGGTTATATTTGGTTAAAGACTTAACAGTGGTTTATACGGGTATAATACGAAGTCCTGAGAGCGGAACTAGTCGTATATGAACTAGACCCGTGCACTAGACATTAGTGATCCGTGAAAGGAAACACAATAGTATTTTCAGAAACACTGTTAAGTGGTTTTTGTACTCGCGGAGACTGCAAAATATTTTAAGGTACAAAATTCCGGAGATTAGGAAATTAAATGACTTGAGGATACAGAAGGGTACAGCTAAACACCTCGAGGAATTGGCCTAGTTCTAGGTTTAATCGTTAACTTAAATAAATTTGTTAAATGGACTGTAATATAATTTATTTAATAAACTTAAAATGATTTATTTTATAAACTTTAAATAAGTTTATTTTATAAATCTAAAATAGTTTATTTATTTAAATTATGTTTAAGTTTGTTTTATAAAATAATTAAGTTAATAAAATAAACTAAATTTATGTGTTTAATTCGAATTCAAAAGGAAATGTACAAATGTAAAAGAAAAAGAAGCCAAAAATGATCAGATTGTACATGATAGAATTGAGTTGCATGGCTAGCAACTTGGATACAAGCAAAGTGAACATGAATTGTTTTTGTGTTCTGCAATAGAAAATAAAACAAGTGGCAGACTTGTTTGTTATTTAAACTAGGGGTGTACGCGGTTTGGATCGGATCGGTTTTGGGGTAAAAGTCGACCCAAACCGCGAAGAGCGGTTTTAAAAAATTGTCATCCGCAACCGTATTTGCGGTTGCGGTTAACCGCGTCATTTGCGGTTGCGAATTTGCGGTTATTGCGGATCGGTTTGCGGTTCAACCACTTATTTTAAAATAATTAATAATTTGCAAAGAAGAAACTTCGAAATATTAATAAATTGAAGTTTAAGTTACGTGATAAATTACATTCAAAAATAAAATATAAACTAATGCTCCGTGTGGAGTAAATATATTAAAAACATACAAAAATGTGGAGGCGAGAGAAAAGAAAAAAGAAAAGGATAACAAAAATTACATGTTGATTATATTTTTCATTTGTTTGGTTATATATCTTATAATGATTGTGAATTTTATGAACGAATTTTTAACATTAACCTAAGATTAGTTGATAAATGTGTATACTTATTAATTTTTATGATATCAACTACATTTTTTGAAATATATTTTATTATAAATATATGTTGCGATTTGCGGTTGCGGTTGCGATTTTGCGATTTTCAAGAATTTAAAACCGCATCCAAACCGTGAATGAGCGGTTTTTAAAATTTAAATCCACAATCAATCCGCGTTTCGCGATTATCCGCAAATGCGGTTCGGTTGCGAGCGGTTCAACGGTTGGATGCGGTTGAGCGGTTTGTTTGTACAGCCCTAATTTAAACAAAGAAACCAGGCGATTTTTAGTTGCTAGAGAAAGCAAAACAAATTGTGAAGATAGTAAATCACACATGGTGGGCTCCTGGGTAGTAACAGATTGAGTAAAGAAAACAAATGAAAATCATTTGTACAAAGAAATGGCAGTGCTTCGAATTGGTTGAAACCAGGAGCATGTGTCGTGCGTGACGCGCACACGCCATTCCGCTGCGGTCCTTTCCTGCGTGTGCAATACTCCCTCCTGTGCTTGCATATTGTTCGAACTATAAAACAAAGATGGCTGCTGCGACGACTGTGAATTTTGTGACGTAATTAAGAGAATAAAGTATGTGTTATGTGATGTGATTATAATTATGTGACTAATTGATGATTATTTGTCTTATCTGTATAGTAGAGTTTAGGAGCGTGGATAATAACGTTCCAATTCAAAGAGTCAGCTTAGAAGTTAAGCTGTGGTGTCGGGCCGTCAGGTAGAATGGAACCTGTCCTAATATGGAATTAAAGAATATAAAATGTGAATTATGTGTGATTGAATGAAGTGAATGAATAAATAAAGTATTTCGTCCAAAGTGACGTGTTGATTGGTAAAGATAATGAGAAGCGTAATCGAAACGCTGAGCGTCGGGCCGTCAGGCTGAACGTGACCCGGTACGCGTAAAAGAGGATAAAGATTAAAGAGGGATAAGTTCTATGATCAGACCTGAGTCGTTCTATGACTGTATATGTGTGATTGCTTGACTGTATGCATGACTATGTGTTCTGTGTTAATTTTGTGAATTTTAAAGGAATTACGTGATTTAAATAAAGGTTTAAATAACCTTCGCGCATTTTTATAAAATCATCCGAGAAAGATAAAAATATGGGATTTGTTCTGTTATCTTTGTAATGGTCCTAGAGACTTTTAAAAAATGATGAGTGAATTTGAGTGTTGATCTTTGCATTTTTAAATTGATTTTATGTGGAAAATGTATTTATTAAAGCAAGTTTGCGAAATTCATATAAAATCAACCGTTCGCTCAAATTCTTATTATGAGTAATGGATAAAAAGCTAATTTCGAGACCTACGTGTTAAAATTGTCATTTTCAGTAATTCTCGACTTTTCGAGAGAGATATATTTTATATTTGAATTTTGTTACATTTGAGTAAAAAGAGAAAGAATGTGTGAGTCAAAAAGGAATTATTAGACAACCATTTTGCCCTTGCTTTGGTGGAGTATAAATCACCCCTTCCTCCCCCATTTTCTTTTTCTTTCCCGTGCACTCACTCTTTTCTCTCTTCTTTTTCTTTCCTCACTCTCTCTCGAACCCTCTCTCTCACTCTCTCCCGGCTCTCTCATCTCTCACCTCTCTCACTTGCATGCAACCACCAAAACACACTCAAACACCAAGATATTGCTACCATTAGTTGTTATTTTTGGTATAAACTTCGATTCCTACTTGCATGTAAGTAATTGTAAAAGTTTTGTTGGATGATCACTATGGTGGTGTTCAAGAAAAACCATTTCTTGATGCATAACCATGAGAGTGAATTCAAGCATGGTTGGAGGTCATAAACTCGAGAAGAGATCCGTTATGGGCTCTCTCAAGTTCGACCACCACCGGATGATCAAAAGGAGAGCCGGTGGATTTTCCATGGTGTGATCATTTGATTTTTTGCTTTGCATGTTATGATTTCTTGAAGATTTGAAAAAGGGTTTTGCTTCTTTGATGAAAATCGAGTGTGTGCTTGATAAAATGATTCCATTGATTGTGTTAGGGAGTAAAAGAATGTGTACAAATGATTGTTGCTTAGAAAATCAAAAATTGAGGTTTGCATGTGGATTTTAGCTTCGGCTTTTTGTTAATTAAAAAGAGGAATTCGATTTTTATGAATTGATTTTGATGAACACTAAGTTTATATGGCCTAAAAAGTGAATGCATGTTAGTTTTAAAGAAGATCAAGTTGTGCATGCTATTGATTAGTCCTTGGGTTGTAGATCATGCTCTTGCCGAATGAAAAATGAGATAAAAAAGGGTTAATTGTTGATTAAATGAATGCATATTGGTTGAATGAGTAAGGTGTTGCATGATTTGGTGTTTAAGTGAATGGAATGATCTAGTTAAGAACTAAAATAAGTAGGAAATGTGATGTATTGCCTTGCATGTTAAAAATCCATTCTTGTATGTTGATTTATGGAAAAACCCGAATGGGGTTCTTAGGAGTAAAAAGTTGAACTTCAGTGATTTAATGGCTAAGTGAGAGTTGGTTGCATGACAAAGATTACGTAGTGTTGTGTTCGAATTTTTGAAGATTAAAAGAAGTTGATTTCGGCCCTTAATGTGTTTATGATTCGGATTTTTGATTAAAAAGGATAAAGTTAAAGTGAATAAATGAATCTTGTAAATTCCATAAGTTGTGCATGAATGTGTGAGATTGAAATTGAATATATGTTGATGTGTTTTGTATGTATGGTTCGACTTAAGGAATAAAAGAAAAAGGAAATTAAATTGTTTGCTATTAAGAGCTATAAGTGATAACAATGGTCGTAAAGGAGTTATGTTAGTGCGATTAAAGAAATATTTAAGATTAAGAGAATACACTTTGATTGTTAAGTATATAAGGATATAAAAGTTACGGGAAAGGGATATGCTATGTGCTATGTGCTTATATGTATAAGCTATATTCGTATACTCGAGTCAAAGATATAATCGAGTTATCGTATAGAGTGATTGTTCTGGGAACGAGAGTTGGGAATCTAATTAAGATTTTTGGTTATATTGTAGATTCTGAGCGTGAGGGTATTCAGGCTAGAAAAGGAAAGGATTTACTAGGTGGCAGTAGTTCAACCTTCAGGAAAGCAAATCCAGGCAAGTAACTTTGATTACATGTGTAAATGATTATAAAGAAAATGTTGTTCATACCATGTAGAGTATTGAACTGTTTAAGCATGAAACCCTTGTTTTATGAAACCCTTGTTTTATGAAACCCTTGTTTTATGAAACCCTGATATTGATTTGAAGTATCCTTGTTCTTGATAACCTGTTATTGATAAGCCTATTGATTTCACTCTTTGATAATATGACCTTTCTGTTCAAGTTACCTATTATGCCATGAATTATATTGAACCTTTTGATTATCTTGGTTAACCCTGTTTAATGATATTCTGTTTCTTTGATCATCCTATTGATCCCTAAGCCAATGTCAATCCTTCAAATTTTGTACTTTGTTATCCCTGATACAGAATTCTTATGAATTGTTCCTTGCGTATCTTTTAATCACTCCTTAAACTTTGTTTTCTTAAAATCTGAACTAAGAATGAGTTTCGATTTGAAAGAGTCCGAATGATTTCAAATGCTTGGTAATGATAAAAATGGATATTTGAAAACCTACTTGTTTTTCCAACTCAAGGTTTTCCAAATGAATTCCTGATGGATTGGATTGGGACGTAAGAGGCTAGTGGGACTAGTCCAGTCATGGTAAAAGGCTAGCGGGGCTAGTCCAATTTAAGGCTGAAATTATGCCGATTGGTACCTTAAAGACCGGAATGGAGGTCGATACGGGCTGATCACCCATATATAATGAAATGGAAAGATAAAGTGATCCAATCAAGGGTTCTAAGTGATTATTTAAAAAGGGAACTAAAACTTTATTCAGTAAATTGATTTTTGAAAATGAAAATGGTTTATATTGCTTTGAAAAGAGTTGATTATGTCATTGTGGAGCTTAAAGCTCGAGAACCCTGATTCTTGAAATTGTTGATCATATGATTGATTCTATATCTTGGAATACTGTTGCTTTCCTCTATCGAAAGATCTATTTTGATCCTATAATGATTTGTGATGAATGTCGGCTTTCGTCCTGCTTCGAGCCTTGTTTCTTGAAAGCCCCATACTATTCTTCAGAAACCTTTCCTTAACCCAAAAAGATGGAAATCTGCCACCTAGATTAATTAAAGTATAATGCCCTAGTTTGATAAAGCTTATTGTGATTCGATATTGTAAAACTGCTATTCAGTTACTTGCTGAGTTTTATACTCATTTGTTTTGTCTTAATCTAACCATGGCAGTTAAGCAAGAAGATGGCCAGGCTTAGGCGCACTGCTCGTAAGAGCGTACCTGGTGGTCCCTACCGTGTTGAGGGCTTCTGGTTGGCAGAGCAGGTAGTGGTTTTTATATGTGAGCTCGCACCTAGAAAGAAGTGTATAAAGATACAATGGGTTATCTGTCGGTTCCCAGCCGCAATCGATATTTTTTATTTAATAATATTTTGGGTTTGTAAGTTATTATTTGTGATTGGTAGTTGTGATCTTGTCTCATACTTTATCCTGTTGATCCTGTTAATAGTTAATCGGGGTTTATGCATATTTAATTAATAGATTAGAGGTGTGTGAGTCCTCATTTCCAAACCCCGAGATTGAGGGCGTCACAAGTTGGTATCAGAGCTACAGGATCTAGTCCCTGAGGCAAGTTAGGATTTAAAAAGGGGTATTTTGGGAATATATCTATATCGCGAGAGAGTTTGACTCATATAGAGTTAAGTAAAACTATTAGGTATAGTCTAAGGAAATTGTTGATTGGTAAAGCAGAAACTAGAGTTAGGGTGTGAGTTAGCTGGAAGCTTTATTTAACCCTAACATTGTTTCTTGGTTGTTGTTTTGTGTTTTCTCTCAGGATCCTAGTAGTGGTAGTGACTCAGACTCAGAGATTAGTTTGACTGGTACCCCTGTGGACCCTGTTCCACCCTCTCCAGAGGAGCCTGTGTATGTTATTTCAGACCGAGAGGAGGACCCTTCTGAGAGTAGTGAGATCCCCATGCAGATTTCACCCCTGAGGCCAGACTCAGAGACCCCTGCCCCTGAGCCAGAGTCGGAGATGCCTAAGACTGTTCCTTTCAGTGTTAGTGGCAAGTTAGCCCAGGATCGAGACTTTGTGTACTCCCGCATTCCTGAGTTGGGAGCTTTGGTAGATAGGTTGATTCGAGACTCTAGGCAGAGGACTTCAGTGGTGATGGAGGAGTGGAGAGCTAGGATTCAGTTGGTGGAGCAGGTTGCCAGAAGGAGATTGGATGAAGGACCATCCACTAGTAATGCTGATGCTGAGGCCCGGAGGCTGCATAAGATCATTCGCTGGATATTGGTTGTGTTGAGAGAGATTCTAGATGATTAGACGGGACTGTTGGTTGAGCCCGTAGATTGTCGTTGTTTTTCAGCACCGGTAGGCTTTGGGATACTTGGTCAGATGCCGGGATCCCTTTTTCATTTGTCTTGTTGTATTTCAGACCAGTGTAGTAGTAGTAGTAGTAGTAGTTGTTGGAAGTTAGGGGTAGATAGGGGGATGTTTTCCAGTTTTTCCTCTGTTTAACCCTGCTATTTATTGTACCTTGTTTCAGAACCTTAATATCCAGAATATTCTCTATGTAACCTTTGTTTAAATAATTCTATTGTCTTGATTTCCATTGTGCACCTTGATTAACTTATAAACTGTTCTCAATACCATGTTTTCGTACAACCATGTTTAAAGATCATAAAACCCTATTCCCTGCCATGATAAAATAACACTGATATGAGGAATTATGTAGTAATAAGGATTGCATGTGCGAAATTGGGTAAAACTTAAAACCAACAAAAGAGAATTCCTAGAAACTGTTGTTATATATATGCCATGCCATCGTATTGCTAAATAATTGCTCAATCAGGTTTGTAAGAAATGGCCAACTCACCAGACCACCAAGAAGAAGAAATTCCCACCCAAGACCCAGAAATAAACCCAGAAACCACTATGATGAGCAGACTTGCTCAGCTTTTGCAACAACCTGTGGCCCCTAAAGTGGGAAATTTCAAGCACTTTCAATCTGTTCATCCTCCAGAGTTCTTAGGTTTGCCAAACCCAATTAAAGCACAGTCGTGGTTGAGAGAGATGGAAAAAGCCTTTAAGTTAGCAGAAGTTAAGGATGATAAGAAAGCTCAGTATGCAAGTTATTATTTGAAAGATGAAGCAAGTTTCTGGTGGGAGTCTTATAAGGCGTTGTTGGAAGGCAAAGACTTGTCTTGGGAGAAGTTCACCGAGATGTTTCTGGAAAAGTATTTGCCGAGTTATATGCAAGATCAGTTGGAGATGAAATTTCTGGATCTTAGACAGGGGAAATATCGGTAGCAGAATATGAGGTGAAGTTTTCGGAATTGTCTAGGTTTGTACCCGAGTACGTGAATACGGAAGTGAAGAAGGCTAAGAGGTTCCAATATGGACTCAAGCCGTGGATTAGGAGTCAGATATCAATGTTGGAGATTAAGAATTATGCTGCTTTAGTTTAGAAAGCAATGATAGTGGAAGGTGAGCGGGAAGCTGCTCGAAGAGAAAATGAAGGAAGAAAGAGGAAGTTTGAAAGCTCTGAGCAAGAGCAAGGAAGCTCAAAGTTCAGAGGGAAGTTTGGGAAGTTTGGGAAGAATGGTGGAGGTCAGAACCAAAAGTTCCAGAAGTTTAGACCCAGGAATGGAGCTCAGAAGAACCGTTTCCAGAAAGCTGGACAACCGGAAAAGGATAGCAGGCCCCAGATGCAAGAATGCAGGAACTGTGGAAAGAGACACCCGGGGAGGTGTAATAAGCTGGACGTAACATGTTTTAAGTGCAACCAGAAGGGGAATTATTCTTCAGAATGTTCAAATGGAGTAAGGAAGCCTGATTTGGCTTGTTTCAAGTGTGACAAAGTGGGCCATATGGCTACAAATTGCAAAGAGCCTATGCAGAAGGCTAATGTTCTCAGAATTGCTGGACTGTCGTCTCTCCCAGCACCATCAGCTCAACCCAGAGCTAGAACCTTTAACATGACAATGAAAGATGCGGTGCAAGATGTGGACGGGGTAACAGGTATGCTTGTTATTAACTCAGTAGAAGTAAAAGTTTTGATGGATTCTGGAGCAACTAGATCTTTTATCTCTGAAAGTATTCTTGATAAGTTAAATTGTGTTGCGTACCCTCTAGAGCCTAATTTGATTATAGAGGTAGCAAATCAAGAGAAAGTTTTTATTAATAAGATTTGTCCTGATTTTGATGTGTCTATAGAAGGTCGGCACTTTTCTGCTGACTTAATTCCTTTTAAGTTAGGAGAATTTGAGGTTATACTAGGAATGGATTGGTTGTCAAACCATGAGGCGCAAATAGAATGTAAAAGTAAGAAAGTGAAGTTAAGAACCAAGGATGGTGAGGAAGTGATATTTAAAGGAAAGAGGCAAGAGAAGAAATTTCTAACGGCTATTGAGGCAAGAAGATTAATACGTCAAGGATGCGAAGTTTATTTGGCTCATGTCGTGGACGTGGAGAAAGAATCTGTAAAGATCGAGGATATTCCGGTAGTAAGAGATTTTCCGGATGTATTTCCTGATGAATTTCCTGGACTACCTCCAGACTGAGAGATCGAGTTTACGATTGATTGGCTCCTGGTACGGAACCAGTGTCGAAAGCTCCCTATCAAATGGCGCCGGTCGAAATAAAGGAATTGGCAGCTCAGTTGCAAGAGTTGTTGGACAAAGGAGTGATCCGACCGAGTGTATCCCCGTGGGGCGCACCGGTGTTGTTTGTAAAGAAAAAGGATGGAAGTATGCGATTGTGCATCGATTACCGTGAGCTGAATAAGTTGACGATCAAGAATAAGTATCCCCTACCGCGGATCGATGACTTGTTTGACCAGTTGAAAGGAGCTTCGCGTTTCTCAAAGATTGATTTAAGATCTGGGTATCATCAGTTAAAGATCAAAGCAGAAGATATACCCAAGACAGCGTTCCGAATGAGATACGGACACTATGAGTTTTTGGTAATGGCATTTGGCTTGACAAATGCGCCAGCTGTATTTATGGATCTTATGAACAGAGTATTCAAGAAATATTTGGATAAGTTCGTTATTGTGTTTATCGACGATATACTGATTTACTCAAAAATGGAAGAAGATCATAAGGAGCATTTGAGGATTTCCTTGGAAATTCTGTGAAAAGAAAAGCTGTATCCGAAGTTTTCAAAATTTGAATTTTGGCTAAAGAAAGTGCAATTTCTTGGTCATGTAGTTAATAAAGAAGGAATTAAAGTGGACCCAACCAAGATAGAAGCTGTAATGAATTGGGAAAGACCCAAGATTCCGACGGAGGTTAGAAGTTTTCTGGGATTAGCCGGATACTATAGAAGATTTGTGCAAGATTTCTCAAATATTGTCGTTCCATTGACAAAGTTGTCGAGAAAGAACGAGAAGTTTGTTTGGACAGAAAAGTGTGAGGAAAGTTTTCAAGAGTTAAAGAAGAGATTAGTAACCGCCCCAGTGTTGGTATTACCAGATGATAAAGGGGAATTTTTGATATTCAGTGATGCTTCATATAAAGGACTTGGATGCGTGTTAATGCAACATGGGAAGGTAATAGCATATGCGTCAAGGCAACTCAAGCCGCACGAGCAAAAGTATCCAACGCATGATTTGGAATTGGCAGCAATTGTGTTTGCCCTTAAGATTTGGAGGCATTATTTGTACGGGGAAAAGTGCGAGATTTATATGGACCATAAGAGCTTAAAGTATATCTTTACTCAGAAAGAATTGAATATGCGACAAAGAAGGTGGTTGGAAATGATCAAAGATTATGATTGTGCGATAAGCTATCATCCTGGAAAGGCAAATGTGGTAGCTGATGCTTTAAGTCGAAAGGAAAGGTTGAATATGTTAATGTCATCGAAAGAATTAATCAAGGACTTTGACAAGATGGAAATAGAGGTGCAGACTCCAGAATATGGAGGTGAGGCTATGTATGCAATGCTGTTTCAACCTGAAATTTTGGAAAAGATTTGATGCTGTCAAGAGCAAGTGATGAATCGCGAAAAGGATAAGTTGACGGGAGAAGAAATTAAAGCTCAAAAGGATGGAAAAGGGATATACCGTGTTAACTCATGTATTTGGATACTTAATGTCGTGGAACTAAAGCACGAGATTTTGCAAGAAGCGCATAACTCAAGATTTTCAATTCACCCTGGGAGTACGAAGATGTACCAGGATTTGAAAGAAAACTATTGGTGGCTAAACATGAAAAAGGAAATTGCCGAATGGATAAGTAAATGTTTCACGTGCCAAAGAGTTAAGGCGGAACATCAAAGGCCAAGCGAATTACTTCAGCCACTGGACATACCCGAATGGAAATGGGAACATATAGCAATGGATTTCATGGTAGGATTACTTAAAACAAAGTCAAATCACGATGCGATTTGGGTGGTAATCGATCGGTTGACAAAGTCAGCACATTTCTTGCCGATAAACGAAAGGTTTTCATTAGAGAAGTTGGTCAAATTGTATCTGGATGAGATCGTGATGCGTCATGGAGTTCCTGTATCTATCGTGTCTGATAGAGATCCAAGGTTTAATTCGAGATTTTGGCGACAATTCCATGATCATTTGGGAATGAAATTGAAAATGAGTACGACATATCATCCGCAGATAGACGGACAAAGTGAAAGGACAATTCAGACGATTGAAGACATGTTGCGAACCTGTGCAATAGATTTCGAAGGAAATTGGGACGATCATTTGCCCTTAATTGAGTTTTTCTACAACAATAGTTATCACGCGAGTATTGGCATGCCGCCTTATGAAGCGTTGTATGGAAGAAAGTGTAGATCCCCTACTTATTGGGATGAAGTTGGTGAGCGCAAGTTAATTGGCCCAGAGCTAGTTCAGCAAACGAAAGAAAAGGTTGAAATGATACGAAAGAGATTAATTGCAGCTCAAGACCGACAGGCAAAGTACGCAAATCAAGAACGGAAAGATGTGCAATTCAAAACTGGAGACAAATTCTTGTTGAAGATATCTCTTTGGAAAGGTTTAACTCGATTTGGAAAGAAAGGAAAGATGAGTCCAAGGTACATTGGACCATTTGAAGTATTGCGTCAAGTTGGGAAAGTGGCGTATGAATTGGCGCTACCGCCGCAAATGCAACATCTGCACAATGTGTTTCATGTATCTCTCCTGAAGAAGTATAATACTGCTGCAAGCCATGTGATCGAGTTGGAACCAGTGGAAATCCAACCAGATTTGTCCTATGTGGAACAACCAGTGCGAATTTTGGATCGAAAAGAAAGGACGCTTAGAAATAAAGTTATACCTTTAGTTAGAGTGTTGTGGAGAAATCCGTTAGTCGAAGAATCGACTTGGGAATTAGAAAGCGAAATGAAAGAAAAGTATCCCCATCTGTTTGCTTAGATTAGATTCTGGGGACAGAATCCTTTCAAGGAGGGTAGATTGTGACGACTGAGAATTTTATGACGTAATTAAGAGAATAAAGTATGTGTTATGTGATGTGATTATAATTATGTGACTAAGTGATGATTATTTGTCTTATCTGTATACTAGAGTTTAGGAGCGTGGATAAAAACATTCCAATTTAAAGAGTCAGCTTAGAAGTTAAGCTGTGGTGTCGGGCCGTCAGGTAGAACGGAACCCGTCCTAATATGGAATTAAAGAATATAAAATGTGAATTATGTGTGATTGAATGAAGTGAATGAATAAATAAAGTATTTCGTCGTAAGTGACGTGTTGATTGGTAAAGATAATGAGAAGCGTAATCGAAACGCTGAGCGTCGGGCTGTAATAACCCCAATTTTTGGAATTTTTGAAACCCTTATGAATAGTGATTTTGCAGACTATGCTGAATAAGAAACTCTTCATGTCACACTATGTAGGGGTTCCGTTATGGATATTCTGAGATTTTATTAGTACTCTATATGGTATATAAGTGTATGTAAAGATCGTCAGAATCCAATTTCCGAACACTTTGATTTTTCCCGGAAATCCACTAGATATGGAAAGAATTGAGTATAAGGTAACAGGATAAAAAGGATTTAAATTAAAGGATTATAAGAGAGGATCATAAACGGAATATAATATATTGAGAAAGGTTAAGGGAACCTAAGTAATAAGATCCCGGGTATGATCCCTCAAACGATAAACGAAAACGAAAGTTAAGCGAACCGTATAACAGATCAGCGGTCATTAGGCAAACAATTAGGAAGTTAATCAAAGGGATTAGAGAGGATGATGTCACCCAACCAATGAGAAGAGGACAAAGAGGGAAAGATGACATCATAGCATGACATAAGCATGACATGGGAAGGAAGGAGATGTGGTTGAATTAGAACCACACAAAGTTCAAGGCTAAAAAGGTAATTAACTAAAACAAAAACAAAACCAAATCAACCAAGCCAAACAAATCATTTTCATCAAAACACAAAATCATTTCTCTCATTCAACCAAGAACTTGCTCTCGGCTTTTCCACTTTTTAAAGAAAGGAATTTTCAAAATTCAAGTTCAAGGCTTCCTAAATTGGTAAGATAATTCCCTAGTCATCCTTATGCATAGTTATGGCTATATTATGAGTTTAAGCATCCCATTCATTCTCTATCTTCTCCAATAAATCAATGAAGAAGACAATGAATAGTGATTTCAAGGTTTTAACTTTATTTTTCTTGATTTTCCTTTAAGATCCAAGCATCCCTAAGACTTCTCAAGGCTTCTTAAGGCTTCCTAGCTACTCACACCACTTCAAGGAAGGTATATCATCTCCAAACCCTAGATTCATTTGTATAATAAGATGATTTTGATTATTATGGTGATATAGTAGCTTAATGCTTGTGGTTTAGAGTTTGGGTTGGAGTGGTAGTGAAATGGAATGGTGAATCTTGTTGTTTTGGTTAAAAGAACTTAAGTATAGTTAAATTCAAGCTTAGGCATAAGTATAAATGTTAATATTGAATTGATTGGGGCTGTTATGATGTGATAAGGATGGACTTTGGTTGTATGAATGGGTTGAGGTTGAATTGTGATGGTTTTTGAATGGTTTAAATTTGGAAAATCGCGTAAACATAGCCGTCGTAATGTCCGATTTACTTTAGACTGCTTTTGTTCATAACATTTGGACCAGAGAACTCCCTGCTAGATTATGACCATTGCCATGTTTATATAGCTCATGTTACGAGCTTCGTTTTGATATGTAGTTCGTTTAATTCCGATATACGGTTTAGGAGAAACGACCGTTTCAAGTAACGGCGTTTCGCGAACAAAACTTTTCCCCTCGCCTTACTTTGAAACATAGGTTAAAGACCAAAAAGGGTTAATTAATGTATGAAACAATTATGGTAAGTGTGTTAGGAAGTTGGTAAGACACCCGCGAAAGAATCGCCTTGAAACTCGTAATGGTTAAATTATTAAAAATGGTGGAGCCGAGGGTACTCGAGTGACTTAAGAGAATCAGTGAGCGCAAAACGAGCGTTAGAGTCTAAGTTGGTTAAAGTATAGATTTACAAGTGACTTTGGTTTAATTCCAACTTACTTGTTGTTTATAGGTTACCAGACTCGTCCCGAGCCGATTGTAACCCCCAGCCGCTCAGGCAAGTTTTCTATCCGTTATACTGTTGTTGTGATGTATATGTGTATATGCATGATCTTGCGATAATTGCATATTTGTTATTAGCAAATTCTTGCGATATATTGTAGCATGTGATATGGTATATATGCATGCCTGTTTCATATTCTTGATTTATATATCTGTTGGTTAAAATGCTTACAATTGCATAATACCTATGCTAGAGATAAGCGGTATTGAGTTTACCCTTAGTGGAGGGGATCAAAAGGTGAAAACATTTTCTAAACCGGGAGTCGAGGATCCCGAGTAGATTTTATATAAATATATATATATGGTTATAGTTTTCACAACTATTAATCGAATAAGGTTTATTTGATAACTCTATTTTATTAATGAATATTATCTTGAATATTCATTCGAGGACTTATGACTCCTTTATATAATTTATTGAATATTACTTGGATATTCATTGGAGGATGTATGACTCCGTTTATTTTATTTAATGAATATTATTTATAGTATTCATTCGAGGTATTATGACTCCGCTTATTATTTAATAATATTCTTTATTTTATTAAAGAATAATGTTTCGATAATCAAACTTATTTTCGATTATTCAAATAAAGATAATACTTTCATATAAGTATATCTTTGGTTATTTAATATCCATTTCAAGTATAAGTTTTAAAACTTCTACTTCGATTATTTTTATAAGGATTATCTTTATGAGAATATTATTTAAATAATAATATTCAGATATTTTCTAATATATCGGGACTGATTTATTTTAATAAATCAGCAGTACTCCAAACATTCTTAAAAATGTTTTCGAGTCTTCAAAATGATTTTTAAAGTTAGAGTGGACCCCAAAACTCATTTTTTTTATATTTAAGATCTTCCTTTCAAAGGGGATTTAAATACTCGCTCAAAACCTGGGGGATCCAGCTCTGTGGTGCATTTTACATTCGCAACGTGGTTGCTGTTTTGAGAAAACAAATGAATTGATTACTTACCCAACGTTCGGAAAGTAAGCCCATCTAATTGAGTCGGCATAAGCGACAGGCCGGGGTACGGTCTATCAAAGTTTAAGTGGCTGGGTGGCAGTCCATCAACGCATAAGAGGCCGGGTGGCGGTCCAGCACAAGGTCCTTATGTGGCCAGGGTGATGACCGGTGGGGGATTCATCCATCTACTAGTAGAAAAGGTTACTTATTGGTATCTTTTCCTGATCAGCAAGATATCGGGTTTATGCCAAAATTCTTTTCCTTTCCAAATCATTGGATATTGCAACTTTGTTCATACTTTACATGACAGAGGTTTTCAGGAAAAGTATGAGATATATATATGGATATATATATATATATCGGGACTTTATGAAGTATCTCGTAACTTCATTCTTTCAAATGATAATTCAAAGATTGAATCTATTCAAGTCTTATCTTGTGGTCTCATCTATGTGATGAACTTTTGAAACTGATTATAACTTGAACGGCGGTAGTTCAAGTAGTATTTGGAAAAGATATACGTATATTGGAGTATCTTATAACTTCATCTTTTAAACTTATATCTAGTTAATGATTATCTTATGCCTGACAAAGATTTTCAGATAAACGTTGATACAAGGTTAGATATATGAGATCACCTTGCAACGATATTTTTATACAGTTATAAACTGGAACTCTATGTATATTATGCATGGGAGAGGATTCAAAGATTTTGAAAAGTATATATACATATATACTGAATATTTTGCGACTTGGTCACGTTAAGTTATCCAACTTGGTTCATTTCTTTTTGACCAAGACTTTCATGAGTACTATGAGAATGCTCAGATATTGTTGAATATTATACATATTATTTCGGTGAGCTTGGTGCTCACCCTTGCTTTCTTCTTTCATCACACAACAACAGATAGAAAAGATGAACAAGACTAATCTCCCGAGTCGCAGGCGGATAGGAAATATTCCGCAGTTTCCTGTAGGCGTGGATGCCGCTATAGCTGAGGTAGGATCTACCAATAGGCTAGGCTTTCAACTGTTGATGTACCAAACTATTGTATATTTATGAATTGTAATAATGGCAAAGAAAATGTAAATTTATTCAGAAACCCTTTTAAGGTGTAATGGTTTATAATTGTGGAATAAAATTACTTGGATTATTTTTGGATATTTATCTCTGAGACTATAACTTGTGGTGTGTGTGTTTATTGTGGGGTCACAGTACAGAGTAGTTGATTGTTTATTAAGATTGGGTGTTATTAAAGGTAATGGAACTCGTGACAACCCGGATCCCCGACCCCGGATTTGGGGGTGTTACACGGGCCGTCAGGCTGAACGTGACCCGGTACACGTAAAAGAGGATAAAGATTAAAGAGGGATAAGTTCTATGATCAGACCTGAGTCATTCTGTGACTGTATATGTGTGATTGCTTGACTGTATGCATGACTATGTGTTCTGTGTCAATTTTGTGAATTTTAAAGGAATTACGTGATTTAAATAAAGGTTTAAATAACCTTCGCGCATTTTTATAAAATCATCCGAGAAAGATAAAAACATGGGATTTGTTCTTTTATCTTCGTAATGGTCCTAGAGACTTTTTAAAAATGATGAGTGAATTTGATTGTTGATCTTTGCATTTTTAAATTGATTTTATGTGGAAAATGTATTTATTAAAGCAAGTTTGCGAAATTCATATAAAATCAACCGTTCGCTCAAATTATTATTATGGGTAATGGATAAAAAGCTAATTTCGAGACCTACGTGTTAAAATTGTCATTTTCAGTAATTCTCGACTTTCCGAGAGAGATATATTTTATATTTGAATTTTGTTGCATTTGAGTAAAAAGAGAAAGAATGTGTGAGTCAAAAAGGAATTATTAGATTACCATTTTGCCCTTGCTTTGGAGGAGTATAAATCACCCCTTCCTCTCCCATTTTCTTTTTCTTTCCCGTGCACTCACTCTTTTCTCTCTTCTTTTTCTTTCCTCACTCTCTCTCGAACCCTCTCTCTCACTCTCTCTCGGCTCTCTCATCTCTCACCTCTCTCACTTGCATGCAACCACCAAAACACACTCAAACACCAAGATATTACTACCATTAGTTGTTATTTTCGGTATACACTTCGATTCCTACTTGCATGTAAGTAATTGTAAAAGTTTTGTTGGATAATCACTATGGTGGTGTTCAAGAAAAACCATTTCTTGATGCATAACCATGAGAGTGAATTCAAGCATGTTTGGAGGTCATAAACTCGAGAAGAGATCCGTTATGGGCTATCTCAAGTTCGAGCACCACCGACCATGATCCAAAGGAGAGCCGGTGGATTTTCCATGGTGTGATCATTTGATTTTTTGCTTTGCAAGTTATGATTTCTTGAAGATTTGAAAAAGGGTTTTGCTTCTTTGATGAAAATCGAGTGTGTGCTTGATAAAATGATTCCATTGATTGTGTTAGGGAGTAAAAGAATGTGTGCAAATGATTGTTGCTTAGAAAATCAAAAATTAAGGTTTGCATGTGGATTTTTGCTTCGGCTTTTTGTTAATTAAAAAGAGGAATTCGATTTTTGTGAATTGACTTTGATGAACACTAAGTTTATATGGCCTAAAAAGTGAATGCATGTTAGTTTTAAAGAAGATCAAGTTGTGCATGCTATTGATTAGTCCTTGGGTTGTAGATCATGCTCTTGCCGAATGAAAAATGAGATAAAAAGGGGTTAATTGTTGATTAAATGAATGCATGTTGGTTGAATGAGTAAGATGTTGCATGATTTCGTGTTTAAGTGAATGGAATGATCTAGTTAAGAACTAAAATAAGTAGGAAATCTGATGTATTGCCTTGCATGTTAAAAATCCATTCTTGTATGTTGATTTATGGAAAACCCCGAATGGGGTTCTTAGGAGTAAAAAGGTGAACTTAAGTGATTTAATGGCTAAGTGAGAGTTGGTTGCATGACAAAGATTAAGTAGTGTTGTGTTTGAATTTTTGATGATTAAAAGAAGTTGATTTTGGCACTTAATGATTCGGATTTTTGATTAAAAAGGATAAGGTTAAAGTGAATAAATGAATCTTGTAAATTCCATAAGTTGTGCATGAATGTGTGAGATTGAAATTGAATATATGTGGATGTGTTTTGTATGTATGTTTCGACTTAAGGAATAAAAGAAAAAGGAAATTAAATCATTTGCTATTAAGAGCTATAAGTGATAGCAACGGTCGTAAAGGAGTTATGTTAGTGCGATTTAAGAAATAGTTAAGATTAAGCGAATACGCTTTGATTTTTAAGTATATAAGGATATAAAAGTTACGAGAAAGGGATATGCTATGTGCTATGTGCTTATATGTATAAGCTATATTCGTATACTCGAGTCAAAGATATAATCGAGTTATCGTATAGAGTGATCGTTCCGGGAACGAGAGTTGGGAATCTAATTAAGATTTTTGGTTATATTGTAGATTCGGAGCATGAGGGTATTCAGGCTGGGAAAGGAAAGGATTTACTAGGTGGCAGTAGTTCAACCTTCAGGAAAGCAAATCCAGGCAAGTAACTCTGATTACTTGTATAAATGATTATAAAGAGAATGTTGTTCATACCATGTAGAGTATTGAACTCTTTAAGCATGAAACCCTTGTTTTATGAAACCCTTGTTTTATGAAACCCTGATATTGATTTGAAGTATTCGTGTTCTTGATAACCTGTTATTGATAAGCCTATTGATTTCACTCTTTGATAATCTGACCTTTCTGTTCAAGTTACCTATTATGCCATGAATTATATTGAACCTTTTGATTATCTTGGTTAACCCTGTTTAATGATATTCTGTTTCTTAGATCATCCTATTGATCCCTAAACCAATGTCAATCCTTCAAATTTAGTACTTTGTTATCACTGATACAGAATTCTTATGAATTGTTCCTTGCGTATCTTTGAATCACACCTTGAACTTTGTTTCCTTAAAATCTGAACTAAGAATAAGTTTCGACTTGAAAGAGTCCGAATGATTTCAAATGCTTGGTAATGATAAAAATGGATTTTTGAAAACCTACTTGTTTTTCCAACTCAAGGTTTTCCAAATGAATTCCTAGTGGATTGGATTGGGACTTAAGAGGCTAGTGGGACTAGTCCAGTCATGGTAAGAGGCTAGCGGGGCTACTCCAATTTAAGGCTGAAATTGTGCCGATTGGTACCTTAAAGACCGGAATGGAAGTCGATACGGGCTGATCACCCGTATATAATGAAATGGAAAGATAAAGTGATCCAATCAAGGGTTCTAAGTGATTATTTAAAAAGGGAACTGAAACTTTGTTCAGTAAATTGATTTTTGAAAATGAAAATGGTTTATATTGCTTTGAAAAGAGTTGATTATGTCATTATGGAGCTTAAAGCTCGAGAACCCTGATTCTTGAAATTGTTGATCATATGATTGATTCTATATCTTGGAATACTGTTGCTTTCCTCTATCGAAAGATCTATTTTGATCCTATAATGATTTGTGATGAATGTCGGCTTTCGTCCTGCTTCGAGCCTTGTTTCTTGAAAGCCCCATACTATTCTTCAGAAACCTTTCCTTAACCCAAAAAGATGGAAATCTGCCACCTAGATTAATTAAAGTAGAATGCCCTAGTTTGATAAAGCATATTGTGATTCGATATTGTAAAACTGCTATTCAGTTACTTGCTGAGTTTTATACTCATTTGTTTTGTCTTAATCTAACCATGGCAGTTAAGCAAGAAGATGGCCAGGCTTAGGCGCACTGCTCGTAAGAGCGTACCTGGTGGTCCCTACCGTGTTGAGGGCTTCCGGTTGGCAAAGCAGGTAGTGGTTTTTATATGTGAGCTCGCGCCTAGAAAGAAGTGTATAAAGATACAATGGGTTATCTGTCGGTTCCCAGCCGGAATCGATATTTTTTATTTAATAATATTTTGGGTTTGTAAGTTATTATTTGTGATTGGTAGTTGTGATCTTGTCTCATACTTTATCCTGTTGATCCTGTTAGTAGTTAATCGGGGTTTATGCATATTTAATTAATAGATTAGAGGTGTGTGAGTCCTCATTTCCTAATCCCGAGATTGAGGGCGTCATAGCTGCCTTGGGTGGTTAACTCGAATATAAAACAAAGGTCCTGTGTTTATTCTTTTATACAAACACAGAATTCAGAAGCAAATGAATTGTTTTTTACTCGGCGCAGGTTGGTGAATTGTTGTTACTCGTCGCCAGTTGAGTGAAAAAGAACTTGACAGTCACAAGTTGTTAATATTAAAACTCAGTCTGGCAGCTCTTTTTGAGTCACAAGTAAATGTATAAAAGGTGACAGTTACAACATGAAATTTAGTCTCCGGTTACATTCTTCTTCAAGTCGCAGGTTGATCAAATCCAAATCAAAAATAGTGAGTCGCGGGTTGTGGTTTTCCTAGTCGCAAGTGAATTTTCTCTGGTCGCAGGATACAATTTACAAAGCTGTAAATTCAAAATGTATGGACTAAAATCAGCCACGTGTCCCTCTTCTCTCTCCATCCTACCAAATTATATAATCAAACAGCAACAATTGGATCTGAATCTCCTCCATTTTTTTAGAAAGTGTGTAATAACTCGAATTTTTGAGACCTTGTAAAATGTTTAATGAATAGTAACCCTGACGGGGGGAAAACTTTTGAGCCCACACTATGTAGTTCATGAGAAAATGAGTTTCGGAGTTGATATTACGGTTATACGTACCAAATGAGTGTATGTAAAAACTATTAGTTTTCGAAGAAAAAGAACTTTGAAAAATGACCATATTTACGACTCATCGAGGATTACGGGAATCCCTATATAATTACGAGATTAAAACCCTACGAATTTATATCCAAGTATAATAATTCAAAACATAAGGAATAAATGCGAAAAAAATTACATCGCGAACCATTTACGAGTAAGTATTACGAAAACATTTAAGCGATCGAGCGAACACGTAAACGATTAAATAAACGTAACGCACTAACTAACCATGGTAAGAAAGTAACCATGGTTATTTTATCAAATAGTGAGCTAGATATAGGATAATCAACCAAGGCTAATCAAATAGTGTGCTAAGGAAGCTAAAACAAGTAGCTTAGCTTGTAAACTAGGAAGCTACTTAGATTTTCCATGGATTTGGCAACAAGAATAAACCTAGGATTCTATACTAGGAGAATATCAAATCAATATAAAGATATCACCAACATAATTTCCAAGAAGCAACCTAGGAGCAAGCATAAAAAAAACTCTCTCCCCCTTCTTCATTTCTTCCATTCGGCTATTTTCATCAAGGCAAGGAAATCAAATTCAATTCTTCAAGTTCTAGCCATGGATAAATCCTCCCATTAATTCTCAAGCTTCCTAACAACCAAACTAAGGTAAGATAATTCTTTGATCTCTTTTTATCAAGGTTTGATGGGTGTAATAAAATCAAAAAAGTCGAGAATGAATAGTATGAATAGTAACTCTTCTTTGGTTTCTTGATTTCAATGGTGGTTTTAGGGTCCAAAAACCATACCAAGCACTCCCAAGACTCCACCATCCTCAAGAACATATATCAAGATTTCAAGAAAGGTAAATATCTTTGACCCAACTTTATTTAAGATTCAAATTCAAGATCCTTTTAGTATGTAGTTATAAACCTAGTTTTAGTGGTAATATTGTTAAGATCTTCAGGTTTAGTTAATTAGATTTAAGGTTTATTGTTTTTGCCTCAAGAACATGATGTTCTTGATAGGAGTTAGTGTGTTGATGATGATATGATTATTGTTGGTGGTAGTATAGAGATTTAAGGCATAAACGAAACTCCGATCGTAAACGTAATCTCGCTAAAAAGAACAAAACTTAACTCTAAGTTTCTGCAGAAAGTCCCGAAGATGTAAACTATAGTTTCTTGAAAAATAACCCTTGATTATGATAGATAATGTTATAATCATCGTTTAGGCGCTTGAATCGCTTGATTCCGATTTACAGATCAAAAGTTATGACCAGTTTACTAAAAGTGATTTACGCGACAAAAACTGCTATGAATCACGAACTTTGAAAATATAAAGGATCAACTTAATAGTGTTCATAAATCATGAAATGTTTACAGAGAGTGGAATATTGAGTTTTATAATTGTCATAAAAATTTCAAGTAGAAATAATGATTTTTCAGTTTTATAAAAATATCGGAGCCAAGACCGCGTGATTAGAAACCGTAGAATCCATAAGCGGAGCCGACGGCGAAAATGAAAATGAACTTAATATTCTTTGAAAAATAAAGTGACCATGATGTGGATAAGTACTTAAAGGAATAATAAGGATAAAATAAGTTGAAAGGGTGCATAATAATTAGCGCCTGAATGCGGGTAACCGTAAATTAGAACGGGACCTAACGAAGTGAATTATGTTATGATTATAGATTTTCGAGCGGAACCTAGAGCATCCTCCACCTCGAGATACCCAGGCAAGTTTACAAACCCAACTCCATTTACTGTTGTGTTGTGAAAGGATTGTTTTATTATCATTGCATAAGTACCATGTTTTCCATGATACGTAGTTATTGAATTTTTACATGATATAGCGATGTTGTACGATAAGTATATATCGTGAAATGTTTAATTCCGCTATAAACATAACGTATTATAATAAGACCGAGAGTCGGTCGGGATTTCAAGATAAAAACCAGGGAATCATTCCGGTGATATTATAGGACGATTACAAGTCCATAGTAGTACGTTTTAAAGGGACTCGACGCTCACTTACCAATATTAAACACCCCGAGCTTTTATTAAAATGATTTCCAAAGATCTTATTCCCTCAACTATACTTTATCATTTGGACAAGAAATATTTACTTACTATTCATTTATTAAGGAGAAATATTCTCCTGTAAATATTTACTTCAATCTCGATTAAATATTAAAGTTATTAATGTATTAAACATAAATTAGTTGAGGAATATTATTTTATTCTTTTAAAAGTAAACTCCTTCGATGTTTAATTATTTATCGATTATCATTTAACTATTTACTATTTATTAAAGGGTTTATTTATGATTTAAAAATCGTAGAACCGAATTTAAATTACTTTCTGATTTTCAAAAATCATTCGAAAAATTTCAGACCGTCGGAGAATATTATCCCGACTTTTTTAATATTTTGAATATAGTTTCAAGGAGAAACTTTTCCCCCTTATTTGATTATCTGTTGACAACGGTCAGTGTTAGGAATATATATGCATTAATTTGATGATATGTTTAACAAAACACTTAAGTAGAAGTTTGGTGTTTGCAGCCTCAACGGATAAGACCACTTTGGCTATCCGTTGATGGTGCAGCTTTACTTAGAAATAAGTCTAGTGTTATAGCACATTTCAGTCTCTGTATTTAAGATATAATTCTTAGAAGTTGAAAGAAAATATAAGTCATGTTGACTACTAGAAGATATGCAAATAGGAAGGCCAATTGTAAATATTTCATGCCTTGTAATTTTGTATAAATGAAGTGGTATCAACGGATATCTTAAGGACCTTCAACGGATGAGAAACAAAGCTTCAACGGATGTCTCTAAAGCTTCAACGGATAGAGCTTCAACTGCTAACACATCAACGGATAAAGCCATCAACGGATGAAGGCTTCAACGGATGTTCTGTTAAATAGCAGTTGATAAGTGGTAGTTGTAACAGCAGACAGAGGCACATGGGTTGTCAGAGATAACTAAAATGTGGAAGCCTAATTTCAGGAACATCAGAAAAAGCAGCCGTTCTACTCTAGTACAAAGAGGCAATAGTCAACAAAGTACTTGAGTGATATGGAGAAGAAACAAGTGGAGAACTTATTTTATTATTGTATTTTTATCTTTGTCTTCACTTGTACACTTGGTGATATATAAACCAAGTAGCAGCTAGTAATTAGAGGAGAATTTTTCCAGTGCTGTTTAGAAAAATCTTGAGAGAAAAATTATCTAGTTTGTACTAGGATGCAGCTGTGATCAACATCTTGAATCACAGATTTTCTGAAATACCATCTCTGGTGGAACAACAATCCACCAGAAAAGTTTTTAAGGTCTGTTGTGTTCTTTACATTAGGGCTTGAATATATATCTGTCTGTATTAGCTTAAAGCAATTCACACACTTGTTTATCTTGAACACAAAGCCTTCAAAACTGCTCAAAACTTGAAAAAGTTTTGAGATTTACATTCAACCCCCTTCTGTAAATCTCATTGTTAGTCCACTAGGAATAACAATTGGTATCAGAGCAAGCTCTTGACACACAAAGAGTTTAAAGATCTTGGAAACTAACAAAGATGAGTAAGAAGGATATTGGAGTAAAAATCCCAGTTCTTGACAAAGACAGTTATCACCATTGGAAGGTGAAAATGCACCTTCATCTACTCTCCCAAGATGAAGGTTATGTAAACTGTATTGAGAATGGTCCTCACATTCCCCACAAAGTAGCCACAGTTGCTACGGCCACAATTGCTGTTGGTCAATCCATTCCAAAACCTAGAGCAGAATGGACAATGGAAGACACAGAAGAAGTCCACAAGGATAAAAAGGCTATGAACATTTTGTTTAATGGTCTTGACAAGGATATGTTTGATAATGTGATAAATTGCACAACTGCCAAAGAGGTTTGGGACACAGTTCAGCTACTGTGTGAAGGTACAGAATAAGTAAAAGAAAACAAAATGCAGCTTCTCATTCAACAGTATGAGTATTTTCATTTTGAAGAAAATGAATCTTTAAATGACACATTCAATAGATTCCAAAAGCTGTTGAATGGACTGAAGCTATATGGTAGAGTGTACCAGGTGAAGGATTCAAATCTTAAATTTTTAAGATCCTTGCCAAAGGAATGGAAACCCATGACTGTCTCCTTGAGAAACTCTCAAGATTATAAGGACTTCACTCTTGAAAGATTATATGGAATCTTGAAGACTTATGAACTAGAGCTGGAACAGGATGAGGTATTGGAGAAGGGAAGAAAGAAAGGAGGTTCAGTTGCCTTGGTAGCTGAAAATGAGAAAGAATGCAGACAAGAAACTGTGAGATCTACATCAAACTCCAAAGATGGCACAAGCAAATCAGAATCAAGCAAGGGTAAGGAGCAAGTTGCTGAGAATGAAGACAACTCCAGCCAAGATGACTCTGATGGTATTGATGAGCATCTTGCATTTCTGTCCAGGAGATTTGCAAAGATAAAATTTAGGAAAAACACTAGAGCCACTAAATCTCATAAGAACATGGTGGACAAATCCAAGTTCAAGTGTTTCAATTGTGGTATAAGTGGACACTTTGCAAGTGAGTGCAGAAAGCCAACTTCTGAAAAGAAGAAATTTGACCAAGTAGATTACAAAAAGAAATATTTTGATCTGCTCAAGCAAAAGGAGAGGGCTTTCATTACTCAAGAAAAAGACTGGGCAGCTGATGGAGAAGAAGAGGATGAAGATGTGGAATATGTCAACTTGGCTCTCATGGCTGATTCTGAGGAAAATGAAGTTAGTTCATCAAGCAACCAGGTAATCACTACTGATTTAACACAGCTTACTAAAGAAGAGTGCAATGATGCTTTTAATGATATGTCTACTGAATTGTATCATTTGCGTGTGTCTCTTAAATCTCTTGCTAAAGAAAATAGTAGGATTAAAGAGAACAATCTGTTTTTAAGTAATAGAAATGCTGTGTTAGAAGATAAGTTGATTGACCTAGAGAAAACTAAGCTTCATTGTATATCTGTTGAAAATGAACTAGCTGAATCTGTCAAGAAAGTAGAAATACTTTCCAATCAATTAGAGAGAGAGCAAGAGGTGATTAAAGCCTGGAAGACATCTAGGGATGTTAGTGCTCAAATTTCCAAGGTCCAAGGAATTGAATCATTCTGTGAGACTGCCTGGGATAAAAACAAAAAGAAACTGGAATTAATTGATGGGCTGTCAATGGATGTGGAATCAACGGATGATGAAAGTTATCCGTTGAAGGAAGAAAAGGAGCATCCGTTGAAGGTTCCTCAATTAAAACAGGCAGATGTTTCTAAAAGTGAAAATTTAAAGAAACTCAACAAAAAGTTTGGTTCACCTTCCAAGAACTTTGTCAAAGGAGAAGCAAGCACATCCAAAGATTTCAGTAAGGTGAATATAGGACACATGACCTTAGAACAGTTAAAGAATAGGCTCAAAGTGGTTGAGGATAAAAAGGAAACTAAAAGGAAATCTAATAGAAATGGGAAGGTAGGGGTTAACAAACATAACAATTACACACCTGATAAATATGCTCCTAGAAAAAGCTGTGTGCATTGTAGTAGTGTTAATCATCTATCTGCTAATTGCAAATCTATTAAGAAAACTCCCATACCTGTGCCCTCTTCCATGCCTAATATGTCTGCATCACCTCTACATGCTATGCTTGTTATATCTCAACAGAATCCTTATGCACATTTTGCAAACATGCCATATTTTAACAATCCTTATCTAGCTGCATTTAGTATGCCTCAAATGCCATACAATATGCCAATGTGGAATAACATGCTTGCACAATCCATGCCTTATCAAATTCTAAATGTGCTAAATAATTCTGTGACTAACCCTACACCTCAACCAACTACATCTAAGATCAAGGTTGACTCAAAGTTACCTAAGTCTAAAGATGCAGGAGGAATGAAGTCTAGGAGAAAGGCTAACAAGAATGGACCCAAGGAAACTTGGGTACCAAAATCAACTTGATTGATTTTATGGTGTGCAGGGAAAAAGAAGAAATCTATGGTACTTGGACAGTGGCTGTTCAAGACATATGACAGGAGATTTCTCCCTGCTCACTGAGTTTAAGGAGAGAGCTGGCCCTAGCATAACCTTTGGAGATGACAGCAAAGGGTTTACTATGGGATATGGCTTGATTTCAACAAGGAATGTCATCATTGATGAAGTTGCATTAGTTGATGGTCTCAAGCACAACTTACTGAGTATCAGTCAACTATGTGATAGAGGAAATACAATTTCCTTCAATTCAGAAGGCTGTGTTGTCACCAGCAAGAAAGACAACAAAGTGGTTCTAACTGGAGTTAGAAAAGGGAATGTGTACTTAGCTGACTTCAACTCTACAGATGCAGAATCTATTACTTGTCTCTTCAGCAAAGCGAGTCCAGTTGAAAGTTGGCTATGGCACAAGAAGCTATCCCATTTGAATTTCAAGACAATGAATGATCTAGTCAAAAAGGACTTAGTCAGAGGAATTCCTCTTGTTGAATTCTCAAGAGATGGTTTGTGTGATGCTTGTCAGAAAGGCAAACAAAGGAAAGTATCATTCAAAAAGAAGCTTGAAACAACAATTGATGAACCATTACAGCTGCTGCATATGGATTTGTTTGGACCAGTCAATGTATTGTCAATTACAAGAAAAAGATATTACTTAGTGATTGTAGATGATTTCTCAAAGTTTTCATGGGTCTATTTTCTTGGATCAAAGGATGAAGCAAGTGGAATCATTATCAATCACATCAGGCAAGTCAATAATCATCCTGACTTGAAGGTTAGGAATATCAGGAGTGACAATGGAACTGAGTTCAAGAATTTGTCAATAAGGGTGTTCTGTGAAGAAAATGGAATCATGCATGAGTTCTCAGCTCCAAGAACACATCAGCAAAATGGGGTAGTTGAAAGAAAGAACAGATCTTTGATTGAGGCTGCCAGAACAATGCTTGAAGAATCAAAGTTACCCACATATTTCTGGGCTGAAGCTGTTAATTGTGCCTGCTACACTCAGAATATTTCTTTGATCAATCAAGCTAAAGGCATGACTCCTTATCAGTTGTTCAAGAGAAGAAAACCAACTCTAAACTTTCTTCATGTCTTTGGATGTAAATGCTTTATACTGAGGAATCAATCTGACCATAAAGGGAAGTTTGATGCAAAGGCTGATGAAGGGATATTTGTTGGTTACTCAGCTGGAAAATCTTATAGGGTCTACAATCTAAGAACCAACATTGTTATGGAATCTGTGCATGTTGTGTTTGATGATAAAAAGATTGATGGACTAACAGATGAGGGACACAATGAGAGACTCAAATTTGACAACATTGAGATATATTGTGATGATAGTGAAGAGGAGATTGATGGAGATGACACTTCAAAAGGGATTCAAAATATGCCCTTGGATAATGCACAAAATTCTGCACCCGTTGATAGAGGCAATGCAGTATCCGTTAAAAGACATAGTGCATCATCCGTTGAAGTACAAAATGAAGCATCCGTTGATCATAGTTCATCAACGGATAATCGATTTACATCATCAGTTGATAGAACTCAAAATTCCCTGCAAAGAACCAACAACTCAGGGGGAGTTTCAACTAATCAACACTCTGTCTCACATCATGACAATACTGAGGCCACCTCATCTAGAGCACATCTTCCACCTCAAAGGAAATGGACCAAGAATCATCCCTTTGAACTGATCATTGGTGATGCATCATCTAAAGTGCAAACAAGAAAAGCTACTCAAGATGAATGTCTGTATAGTAGTTTTCTATCTCAGGAGGAACCTAAGAAAGTGGAAGAAGCTTTATTTGATCCAGATTGGATATTAGCTATGCAGGAAGAGCTGAACCAATTTGAGAGAAACAAAGTTTGGAAGCTGGTACCCAAACCAAAGAACAAGAGTCCTATTGACACAAAATGGGTATTCAGAAACAAGATGGATGAAAATGGCATTGTCATAAGGAATAAAGCCAGATTGGTTGCTAAAGGCTATTCTCAGCAAGAGGGAATAGATTTTGATGAAACATATGCTCCTGTTGCAAGACTTGAAGCCATCAGAATTTTTCTAGCCTATGCAGCCCATGCCAATTTCAAAGTCTATCAAATGGATGTCAAGAGTGCATTTTTAAATGGGAAATTGGAGGAAGAAGTCTATGTAAGTCAACCTCCAGGGTTTGAAGATCCAAATTTTCCAGACTATGTGTATTATCTGTTGAAAGCACTCTATGGACTGAAGCAAGCACCTAGAGCCTGGTATGAAACCCTATCAAAATTCCTTTTGGAGAATCACTTCACTAGAGGTATTGTTGATAAAACTCTCTTCTTTAGGAATGTTAATGGCTCTAGTATACTTGTTCAAATTTATGTAGATGACATAATATTTGGTTCTAAAGATAATAAACTTTGCAAAAAGTTTGCTAAGCTAATGCAAAGTAATTATGAAATGAGCCTGATGGGAGAACTAACCTATTTTCTTGGTTTACAAGTTAAACAAGTTAGTGATGGAATTTTCATTAGTCAAACTAAATATATTCATGATCTTTTAAAGAAGTTTGACTTAATGGAATGTTCATCTGCAAAAACTCCCATGGCCACTGTCACCAAACTTGAATTAAATAAGACTGAAAGGTCTGTGGACATTACAAGTTATAGAGGCATGGTTGGTTCACTTTTATATTTAACTGCCAATAGACCAGATATAATGTTTGCTACATGTCTGTGTGCTAGATTTCAAGCTGATCCTAGGGAGTCTCACTTAATTGCTATCAAGAGGATTTTCAGATATCTCAAGGGTACACCAAATTTAGGTATTTGGTATCCTAGAGAATCTGGCTTTGATCTAATTGGTTATTCAGATGCAGACTATGCAGGTTGCAAAATAGACAGGAAAAGTACAACAGGCTCCTGCCAATTCCTGGGAAACAAGCTTGTATCATTGTTTAGCAAAAAGCAAAATTCAGTCTCTACTTCTACAGCTGAGGCTGAATACATTGCTGCTGGAAGTTGCTGCTCTCAAGTGTTATGGATGAGGAATCAACTCCTTGATTATGGACTTCATGTTGATAGAATTCCTATCTTTTGTGACAACATAAGTGCCATAGCCATAACAGAGAATCCTGTGCAGCACTCAAGGACCAAGCACATTGATATCAAGTACCACTTCATCAGAGAGCATGTCATGAATGGTACAGTGGAACTACATTTTGTTCCAAGTGAACAACAAATTGCAGATATATTTACCAAGCCACGTGATGAATCAACATTTACAAGATTGGTAAGTGAGCTAGGTATGCTTAATTACTCATAAAATTTATGTCCTTATTGCAATTTGAATTGAAGCCTGAAATGTATTAGTTGCTAGAATAAATTTGACTTCTTAACAAAGATTATTCCATCAACGGATATTTCCTATCCGTTGAAAGTCAAAATTGTTCTGTCAACGGATGTTCATTATCCGTTGAAAGACATATACATTTCTGGAATTTTTTATCCGTCAACGGATAAAACTGAAGTACCTTTCAACGGATGACAGTTTACTTTATCCGTTGAAATGTCACATCAGTCGATTCAGGTGTTTCACAACCGTTGATTCTATTTTCTTAACCGTTGATACTCATACATACAGCTGTATGTATTTGTTTTAAAGGTAGTTTTTAGAATACTTACAGTTTATTCTTAAACGGCTGAAATTCACTAACATATATTTATTGTTTAATCTTTTATTTATGCTTTTTAATTTGAGAAAGTATATAAGCCCTTCTGATTTTTCATTTTTACTTTACGCTTTCTTGAAATTTCAAAGCTTTTACCATTTTCTCTCTGCAAATTCTTCAAGTTATTCTCTGCAACTTCTACTTTCAACAATGGCACCTGTAGTAAAAATTATGTCTCAATCTGGGTTCATCTATGAGAAGAACAATTTCATAGCTTTGGTAGCAAAGAATGAAGCCCACTCAGATTATCACAAAATGATGGACTTCATCAAAAACTGTAAACTTAGCTATGCAATGCTGGAAGCCCCAACGATTTACTGTGAAGTAGTTGAGGAGATTTGGACAAATGCTGAGTTCAACTCCATAGATATGACCATCTCTTTCACTCTCAAAGGTAAAAATCACTGTGTTAACTGTGATGATTTACTAGCATGTTTTAAATTGCCTGAGAACAATGCCATGACACCACACACTGATAATGATGTATCCAGCATGTTAGATTCCATAGGTTATTCTCTTAACTCTGCTAGTTTAGGGAGTATTAAAAGAAAAGGCCTTAGGAAAGAATGGAGTTTTCTTGGGGATGCCTTTATCAAGGTTTTCTCTGGGAAAATTAGTAATTTTGATGCCATAACTTCATCTCTTGTTAATATGCTCTATATGCTTGTTTCTGATAGGTATTTTAACTTTAGCAATTATGTTATGCTAGAATTGGGTACTAGATTAGGTAACAAAGCTAATAGACCTAATAACATCTATTATGCTAGATTCTTTATGTTATTGGCTAACCATGTTGCTGAAGGTTTGGTCATAACCAATGAGAATAACAAACTCAAGTGCTGGGCACAAGAGAAAAGAGTTCTTGCAGATTTATTGAGAATGGATCTCAACAGCAGTGTACCATTGGTATATTTACCAATCATGGATGCACCTCAGGTAAGTGAGGTAATTGTTTCTACAACTCCTACTTCTTCCAACCCCTCTATTTCTTTATCTTCTAGTGTGCCCATGGAATCTGTGACAATGCCCCAACAGATTCCTACCAAGGTCACCAAAACTAAACTTTCAAAATCAAAGACAAAGAAAACCACCTCTGTTGTTTCTCAAAAGACAATAGTTGTAACACCTACCCTTAACCCTGAGGGGAGTGAACAGGGTGTTAGTGGTGAGGGGAGGGGTGAACATCAAAGAAACCCCCAGGATAAGGAAGGAGAGATAAGTGCTTCCCAAGCTAGCCAAGCCACAGTTTCTCAAAAAGCCATGGTGGTTGAAAAGGTCTCTAGCATATCCCTAGCTGCATCCTCCCAAAAGGATGTAACTATTGAAAATAGTTCCCAACCAGGAACACAGAACAAACGAGGGAGGGACACTGAAGCCAAACACTCGCCAACAAAAGCTTTTATTAGAACAAAGAGGGCTAAAACCCAATCTTCTACACAGGGTGCACACACTGCACAGATACATCCATCTGTATTTATGCCTTCTCAAACTCAGTTTGATGTGGCTCCAACAAATGTGGAGTCACAGCCCCATTCTCTCACAATTAACATACATCAATCACCACACACTTCATAACCATCTCTGTATGTGGATATGTTATTCCCATCAATTCCTGATTCTCCCTCTTTACAACTCAGGGAGGAGCCCCACTCAAATACAGGTGATCATCATCTTTTAGATGATTTGTTGGATCACCCGCAAATTCTTTCAGATGTAATTGAAGGATCTGTGTCACCAAAACTCAAATCAATCCACATAGATTCAACAGTTATATCACTTTCAATTTCTACTTCTTTTCCTTTTTCAACGGATATCACTCATCCGTTGACAAGTGGTTGTTCTTCAACGGATAAGCTTAACAGCAATTATCCGTTGATACCATCAGTGTCACCTTCAACGGCTATTTCATATCCGTTGATAGTCTCTACACACACAACTGAAACAATTCCAAGTGTAGAAGACATGATTACTGTACAATCACTTTTAGGATTGAGGGAAGGGAGTGACAATTTGAGTGAGAGGCTGGGTTGCTCCCAGGCAAAAGGAGAGATTGAGAGCTCAAATAAGCATGCTATTTCTTCCAGCATGGCAAAAGTAAGTGAGAGGAGTACCACCTTAGTAGGTGAAGGTGAGGGTGTGAGGAGTGTGAGCCAGGGGGAGCCCCTGATGCAAGAATATAGAGAAAAAGAGAGAAAGGCAGGTACAGCAGATATAAGGGTGGATCCAGCCATTGCTAATGAGTCAATGATTGTGGATGATGCTGAAAAGGAAAGACAATTTCAGCAATATTACAAAGCTGTAATTGATAACATTTCCTTGGATGCTGACACTTTTACTCATCCTGTGTCAGCCTATCAGTTGTTGGCTGCTCAGGGCAATGAGGAGGCAGAAAAGACACTACATCTAGTACATACAACAGAATCTCTTCAAAGGGATAAAGCTGCTATTAACAAGATGCCTTCTATAGCTGGTGAGTCATCTGAGGAATTTGGAGTAAATTCTGATGATGATGACTCTGTTTCTTTTGATGGAAGCATGAACTTAGGGGGAGATGAAAGCCCTAGTTCTATTCCAAATTTACCTGAATGGGCCTTGACAAAGGAGTCTACACCAGGGCAATTTAATGTCTCCTTAGTCAAACAAATCAGTACTATCCAACAGGCCATTCAGAAAACTTCACATGCTGGTACCAAGGCAATCCTTACAGCTCACCTGGACTCACTGCATCTCATGAAGTTGCAGCAAGTAAGCCAGAATCAGAGTGTGGATGAACTCAAGAAGGATATTGCTGACTTGAAATCCTACAATTCTTAAAAATTGGATTCAGTCATGCCCTATGGTACAATGAAGGACTTATTGTTGAGATTGAAAAAGGATTCAAATACTGAAAAGAGGCTGGCTAAGTTAGAAGACAGAGTCCAAGTTATTGAAAATTCTTTGGCCAGCATTCTTCACAACCAACAATCTCAAACAAGTCTACTTATGCAGCTGGCAAAGGCACAAGGCTTGACCCCTCTCCTTGATGATAACAAAAAGGGGGAGAGAAAAAGGGAAGGGGAAGGAGAGCCATCTACAAAAATCCAGATATCTAAAGTGCTAGTTCCTGCCATCACTACTTCTCCAATTATGCAAATCAAAGGAAAGCCTGATGGAATTGACCTAATCCAGCTAGCAGCAGCTGAAATTCAAGTGAAAGAGCAAAGGAGGAGAATTGATGAAAGGGTGCAACAAATGTTTGGCTCAACACAAGATAAATCAATATCTGTGAAATATAGCACAAAGGTTGAACCAATCATTATGGAGCACAAGCCAGAAAGGAGGAATAAGGTTGGAGAGACTTCTTTCAAGAATCTAAAACCTATAGTTCTCAAGCCCAACACTAGATCCAGCAAGGACTCCACAAAGAACCCCCTAGACTTTGCTCAGATGAAAGAAGTGGACTTTCCTCTTCCAAAGCCTGATGAAGATAAAGTTTTGGGTGCTAACATCAAAAAGCACAAGGAGACCAAGGACATAGCTGAAAGAATGAAAATGGCCATTATCTTTAGAGAGGGAAAGAGTATCTGTGTGATGCAAGGACATCCCAAATTTCCAAAGGCCAAGAGGGAAGAAACCAAAAGGTTGAAGAAAGAAGCTGAAAAACTCAAGGCTGACAAAAGAGCACAAGCTAAGCTTGAAAAACAGCTAAAGTCAAGTCAAGTTGAAGGAGAGAAAGGAATTGAAGTCAGGGGTGAAGACAAGATTGCAAACCTAGATGAGGTTTTTGGGAGTATATTTGGTGAGAGTATGGAGGAAAGAGAGGAATGGCAGAAGGGAAACAGAAGAAAGGCCAAGGCACATAGAAGGAGTGAAGATAACACTGAAGAAACTAAATCAATATCTAAACCACTACCTTCCATACCTGAACCTTGTGTTGCTGATCCCACTATAAACATCCATGGTGAACTAATCATCCCAAAAGAGGAACCTATTGATTGGGACACCATCAAATTGCCTACCTTTTTAACCACTCTTCCACTACCAAAGAAACAGAAAAGAAAATCCAAATCTACACCTCCCCTAACCTCTAAGAAATTCACTCAAAAACAAAAACCTAAGCCTATGCCACCCATTTCTAAAGATGATTATGTTCACATCTGTGACATAAAAGAAATTTCAGACATTGAACTCTATCTGGATGAGCTGGAGGATGTAAGGGGAATAGCTGCCTACAGACAGCTACCAGAGAGATTGGTGTTCAGATACAAAGGAGCTGGGGAAAGAACATGGCCTCTCTACAGGATTCTGAATGAAGGCTACTCTACCTTGATCAGAGTCTTTTCAGCCATACAAAAGGATTCTGGCTTTACCAGGACTGCCAAGACTGAAATTCTCAACAAGATTGCCAACATAAGGAAAACTTGGAGGGAGCCCAATGCTCTGCCCAGAACTTTACTCATTCAAGAAAGGGGAATTACAATCCATAAATCACCTCATTGGTTGAGGGAATTTAGAGATGATAAAGGAGTCAGAAGATTTTTCAGACTTGAAGACCAACTCAAGATTGCCAGCAATCAAACTCTCAAGGAAATGCAATCTAAGTTGGATATCAGTGATGAAGATGAAGCTGAATTCTACAGACAACTCCAACTCCAAATTGAGGAAAATGACAAAGGGCTAGGAAAGAAAACAAGGGAAAAAAGAAGAAAAAGATGATTTGCTCAGACTAGAGGAGCACCCTTGGAAATTCTGTAAATCTTCAATTACCTCCTAGTACATACACTTTTGCAGCACTTTTAAATTTCTACTTAGTTTCAATTTATATATTTGTTAAGTGTTTTGTTATCATCAAGTTAACCCTGAATTTATGTCTACAATTCTTATAAACATAAATAGGGGGAGAATGTTAGGAATATATATGCATTAGTTTGATGATATGTTTAACAAAACACTTAAGTAGAAGTTTGGTGTTTGCAGCCTCAACGGATAAGACCACTTTGGCTATCCGTTGATGGTGCAGCTTTACTTAGAAATAAGTCTAGTGTTGTAGCACATTTCAGTCTCTGTATTTAAGATATAATTCTTAGAAGTTGAAAGAAAATATAAGTCATGTTGACTACTAGAAGATATGCAAATAGGAAGGCCAATTGTAAATATTTCATGCCTTGTAATTTTGTATAAATGAAGTGGTATCAACGGATATCTTAAGGACCTTCAACGGATGAGAAACAAAGCTTCAACGGATGTCTCTAAAGCTTCAACGGATAGAGCTTCAACTGCTAACACATCAACGGATAAAGCCATCAACGGATGAAGGCTTCAACGGATGTTCTGTTAAATAGCAGTTGATAAGTGGTAGTTGTAACAGCAGACAGAGGCACATGGGTTGTCAGAGATAACTGAAATGTGGAAGCCTAATTTCAGGAACATCAGAAAAAGCAGCCGTTCTACTCTAGTACAAAGAGGCAATAGTCAACAAAGCACTTGAGTGATATGGAGAAGAAACAAGTGGAGAACTTATTTTATTATTGTATTTTTATCTTTGTCTTCACTTGTACACTTGGTGATATATAAACCAAGTAGCAGCTAGTAATTAGAGGAGAATTTTTCCAGTGCTGTTTAGAAAAATCTTGAGAGAAAAATTATCTAGTTTGTACTAGGATGCAGCTGTGATCAACATCTTGAATCACAGATTTTCTGAAATACCATCTCTGGTGGAACAACAATCCACCAGAAAAGTTTTTAAGGTCTGTTGTGTTCTTTACATTAGTGCTTGAATATATATCTGTCTGTATTAGCTTAAAGCAATTCACACACTTGTTTATCTTGAACACAAAGCCTTCAAAACTGCTCAAAACTTGAAAAAGTTTTGAGATTTACATTCAACCCCCCTTCTGTAAATCTCATTGTTAGTCCACTAGGAATAACAGTCAACTCACATCCTTAGTACTTACTCCAAAAATTTTGGAAGTACATATATATATATACATTTATATCTTAGTAAGATAAACTGTTTCTATCAACAAGCAAAACGCTTGGGGAACTTCGATGTGGTTCGAGTTCTCGAGATATGATAGAATTCTTTTTAAAAGGACAAGAGAGGGGTAGACTCTGGTACTATGTGTGCTAGCTGGACTACCAAAGGTACCGCAGGAGAAGGTACTCTCTGTACTCAGGAACTTGTGAAGTATGTGTATACCCAAAAATGGGACACGTAGCCCGAATGCGGCAAGAGTGATAACCGGGATATGAAGGTGTCGTCCTTCTACTAGTAGAAAAGGTTACTATTATCGTATTATGACTGATCATCGTATGCGGTGGCTCCAACGGGTGTCCTAATTCTTCCAATTGGAATTGTGATGCAATACCGAAACCCAAGCCTAGGTGCTGGGTTTACTATTAAGGTATTCGCAGGATAATAAAATCCCCTAAAGAATTGTTTTCATAAGAAGGTGTGTATCACCAAGGGAAAACTAATTTCGAATAAAACATAAATATTATATATGATGTTTTACGTAAGTTATCATACAGTCATTTTCATACTGTACATTATTATGCAGGGCATTATAGCTCACACTTATTTTCTTAAATTGACACAACACAACAGTGAATCAAGATGCCTACCATGAGAACCACAGCCAGGAAATGAGTATGAAATGGCCAGCTGTTCCGTAGATTGTTTGGTGTTGTACTACAGGTAGTCTGAATAAGCTAGATTGGTTTTCAGTTATTTTTAGTTCGGCTTATTTATAAGTATGACTTATGTAAGGTAATAAACAAGAAACATATATTTGACCAACGGACTAGCCTTACTTAAAGGTTACTCCCCGGTAAGATTTAATTACTTTTGGGTTGTAATAATTATCACTTTATGGTTGAATTACTCTAGCTATGAATGGTTCGTTTCCAAGACAATAACCTGTAAGTGTGTGTGTGTGATAAGTGTGGGGTCGTAAAGTGTGAGTATTTATATATTGTAGTGTGATGTATGTGGTTTGTAGTAGTTTAGATGGCGTGGCCTCCGAGATTCCTGACCCCAGATTTTGGGGCGCCACAAAGTGCGAAGCTCTTGAAGTTTTATCTCAGCACTCTTTAAAAGCTTGATTTTACAAGGAGAGGTCATGTCCAATTTATTCCACACCATTTAAAGCCTTATAAACTTGTAACACTCATTATTTAAAGCTCTCTTGATTTTATTTAATACTTTTTGATATGAGCTTTTAATTTTTAGAGTGATAAGAAGAACCCTAGATTTATGGTTTGTTGCTTTGGTTCTTTTTGTATTTGTTGCTTCAGATATTTGTATTTGGATTTTTAAGCAAACCTCCGGGTATTTATACTTTTGAATAAAAAGAATATTTACCCAGAACCTCTTTGTGTGTTTGATTCATTTTAATTTTGATATTCCGCTGTAATTAATTTTAGAAAATGAAGAACATACATTCATCCCCCCTCTGTATGTACCTTTTGAACCTAACAACATGAGCAATTATTCAGAAAGTAAAACATTGAACTCTCGAGATAGTCTGGCACACTCAACGACCTAGAAATCAACAAGAAAAGCAAATATCTAAGAGGTTATCAGCAACTTCGGGATCTAATATCGTTGTGTTTAAACTTTGAACCCTAATCATAAGAGAAAATGCATGGAATTAAATAAGAGCAAATAGTATGAAATAACAAAATTGTCATCCATCAGTAGGATACACCAAAGAATCAAATAAACACCACTACTAGAAATTGTAGATACAACATTGGTGCTTAGACATCGTCATGTAATGCATCCGATGTTAAAAGAATGTTTATCATCAGTTTAAAAATAAGCGATGTTGAATATAAAAGCTGACATCGGTTTCACATAGTAGTCATTGTCTATGTTCAGAAATTTAAAAGGCCAAATATATGCTTTTAACTTTGACATCGGCTGGTTTTCTTAACCGTTGTCTATGGCCATTTTTAAAAAAAATAAAAATTCACTTGTCTTTTTTCCCCCGATTTTAGTATATTTCCCCCTTTAATTTTAACAAATTATTCACTTTATTCTTATTCCCCCCTTTTTCAAAATATCTCTCATCCACCTCCCTCTTCTCTCCCACGACCCTTATCTTTCTCACCGTCTCTTTCTCGTCTCTCTCACTTATCATCTCTCTTTCATCACTCATCTCTCTCTCATCTCTCCCCACTTTCTCTCTTACCTTGAAACTCCCACTCATCTATCATCTCTTTCTCTTTTTTCTCCTAAACCCTGATTTCATCCCCAATTTAAATTCAAGTTTTGGAGCTTCATATTGAGCTTCAAACTAGTAAGACTATAAACTATTAGAAGGTTTGGAGTATCTGGACGTTCATAGATTTGGAGCTTTGGAACTTTGACGTTTTGGAGTATTTGGAGGTTCACAGATTTGGAGCTTTTGAACTTTGAGTATTTGGGGGTTTTATGTTCTGTTTTTTGGGGGTTTCTTTTGTGCTTGTTTGTGTTTACATTAATGGGGTTTCTCTGTTTTTACCTTTTTGCTCTGTTTTTGGCAAAATGTGTTTTTTATTATGTGATATTATCAAAACTGGACTTTTGAACTTGAGCTATAGAGCACATTTTGGAAATATGTGTTTTTAATTATGTGATATCATCAAATCATTCTATGATCTATGATGTGTACATCTTGAGAACCATTTAATTCCTTCAATTTTATTTTATATTTTACAAGTTGATTTCAACTCCCCTGGAGGGGTTCAATAATACTCAACAGTTAGGGATGATTATGATATTTAGTTTACTTGCAATATTTCTGTAGATAGATCTGTTTGATGATTAATTTTTAAGGGATATATTTGATGGTTTCGGAGCACTGTTTGATGAGTAAATAATATCTCGCTTTGTTTGGTGTTTGTTTGGTGATAGCTGCTCACATTGTTTGTGTTTGTGATATCTCGGCCTAAATATATTGGTTTAATTTAGTCTAGTTTACAAAATTTAGTCTAGTTTTATAATTGGGTATATGCGTAGGATCTTAGAGTAATAAATTAGTACTATAAATTATTAGGATACCAAGGTATTTGTTACCTTTCTAAGTGCATATAATTAATCCATACGGTAACCAACACAAATTTGATATACCTTTTATTCAATAATTATAATTATAAATAAGGTTGGTATGTGTTAGATGTTTAATGTTTATAGTGGCTATCAGGTAGGAAAATTTGATAGATAAGATATTTTGCAAGATAGGGATTCTTTAGCATTTGAAATGGGGATGGAAAACTTCTTGATATATGCCGAAGAAAATTGTGAAGATCGTAACAAAATTCCTTGCCCTTGTGGACGATGCGCCAATTTTAAATAATTCTCTATAAAAACAATCAGGGGCTATATCTATGACAATGGCTTTTTCCTAGGTTACGTCCATTTTTTTATCAGAATTAGATCTGTTGACATATCCTAATCCCGATCCCAAACAACCATTTTCCGATATTTCCTGGGTTGTCCTTCCTGAGTTAGTCCAAAACATAATTATTTCTCTTTCTTTAGCTAACTCCTTTTCTAGATAAGCATGTTTTTCTAACAATTTTTCTTTAACATAAATAGCATTATCTTTTTTTTTTGAATTTCTAGCATGGAAAGTAACTCAATTTCTAGGTGATCATTCATTTTCCTTAACTCAGAGTTTTTACTCTTAATTATGTTATTTTCTAAAGTTTGATCCCTTTAACTAACATGCAGAGATTTAAGAAACAGTCTTAATTCACAGATATTATCAGTATCAAAAGAAAGTGTGCTTTGAGGTACCTTTAACTCAGGAGTATTAGCCTCAATTTCAGCATTTGCCACGAAAGCATAGTTCACATCTTCTTCTGAATCTGATGAATCATCCCGGTTTTTCTTCTTTGTGATCAAGGCTTGTTTCTTTTCATCTTTTGTTTTTCTGCAGTCAACTGCAAAGTGTCCAATTCCATCACAGTTATAGCACCTTTCCTTTGACTTGTCAGATTTTCCAGTTTTTGATTCCTTCTAGTCAGTATCTCTTCTGTTATTCCTCTTATCAGAGTTTAAGGAACTGGAACCTTTTCTAGAAAACCTTTTTCCTTTCTTGAAGTTCTTGTGGACCATTTTCTTGAAGCTTTTAACCAATAGAGCATCCATTTGTTCAATATCTTCGTTATTGTCATGATCACTATCAGAATCTGATTCACTATCAATATCTGAATCATCATCCGAGTTTGATGACTCAGTATCAGACTTTGCAATCATAGCTTTTCCTTTAGAGTGTCATTTGCTCCTAGATTTCTCCTTTGGCTTCTCTTCAATTTTTAGTGCAATTGGTCTAGAATTTGATCCTTTTCTCTTGCTTCTTTGTTCCATATCTAGTTCATAAGTTTTCAACATGCCATAGATCTCATCTATAGTTATTTTATTAAGCTCATAATTATCCCATATTGATGCGACCTTAAAGTCCCACTTTTCAGGGAGTGCAAATAGAAACTTCAAGTTTGAGCCTCCATATCATATTCAGCTTTTGAAATCTTCATAGATCTCAGTTAAGGACTCATTGTGTCTTGAGTCAAAGTGCTCATATTCTTGTGTAAGTACTGTCCTCCTATTCTTCTTGATAGCAGTAGTTCCTTGACATTTTACTTCTAAAGCATCCCAAATTTCTTTTGTTATTTTACATCCAATAACCCTATTAGACATAACACTATCAAGACTGCTGCGAAGAATATGTCTTACTTTGGCATCTTTTATAATGGATGAAAGATCTTCAAGAGTGTAGTCCTTCTTATCCTTATCAACCATCTTTTCTTCTTCTCCTGCAACAGCAACAACTACCTTCATTGGCCTATGAGGAACATCATAAATCCTGCTTATATATTTAGGATCTGTTGCTTCCAAGCACATGGCTATTTTTACTTTCCGGATTGGAAATTCATGAATCTTCAGAATTAGAACCTTGATAGCCTCATATCTGCTCATATTATGACTTATATGTTGATTTGCTGGTGCGGCTGGGGTGGTGGTGGTGGATTCTGTGTTCTTCCTTGTTTGCCATTAAAGATTGATTTTCAGATCTTAAACTGTTTATACATCAACAACAAGCTTTAATACCAATTGTTAGGTTCGTAATCAACTGTAGGGGGGGGGGTGAATACAGTTTATTCAATCAATTCGACAAAGTTTTAACAAAATCAATCAGTTTTTATATTAATCTGATAAAAACTAAACACAAGTACTCTCTCAAAGGATAAAGAATTATCCTTGAGAGCTGTTACGTTACACAAGAGATATATCAATCTGTTAACGCTACTCATATAGAGTAAACCTAATATGTGCTTATATAGTGCACAGTTACACAATCAATAAGGAATCCTATTCTATTAAAATAAGGAAACCTATTACATATCCATGTATGATTGCTTCTGGATAAAGTCCTTCACCGCCTTGAATCCTGCATTCCTTTTCCTTGTAGAATATCTACTGAAGTGATCAAATCATGATGACATCAACTAATGATCATCAAGTACTAATAGACAAGTACTGATGACGTCATCTTCATTAAATCCTAATATTAACTCCTGATAGAATATATTCTGATATCATCAATTATACCTAACATGTTGTTATCCATAACATCACAATGTGTCAATATTTTAAAGTAAGCCGTACTCCAATATTTTGTATTAGTTTTCAAGAGGTCATCATAAGCAAAGGGAGAAATACACCTGATCTCATCCATCACTCTGTTGAAATCTGCCACAGTTGAAGCCTTAGCTGCTCTCTAAAAAACATTCTTCAGTATAATTCCAGGATGGTTTTTCTTCCAGTTTGCATGAATGTGTCTTGCAAAACATCTGTGTTCTGCTTCTAGGAGGTTCTCATCAATAGCATTCTTCAAGCCCTATGCAATTATAAAAACATTTATGGACATATAAGTACAAGTACAAAGGAAGATAGTAAAAAGAAATGTGCAGTACAAAGTATGTCTAGAATACCTTCTGTTGATCTGTTATAACTGTATATGAGAATCCATCACCAAAGTTGAGGTCATTGTTCAACAGTTTGATGAACCACATCCAAGATTCTCTGCACTCAACTTCAACAACAGCCCAGGCTATTGGAAATATCTTATCATTAACATCCCTTCATATAGCTGTCAACAACTCACTCTTGACATAGCCTTTCAAAAAACAACCATCTCATCCTATTATTTTTCTGCAGCCACTTAAAAATCCCTTTCTCAATGCTCCAAAATATATTTACATTCTTTGAAATTTTGGATTCTCACAGTCTTCATTTACCTCTCATTTAATGAACACAAAACTTTTAGGGTTTGTTCTCAACACCTCAGCCCCATAATCCCATAACCTACCATAATGTTATTTCAAAACAGACTCCAACTCAGACATATTAATTTTCTTAGCCCACCAACATTGATTTAAAGTACATTGTATCTTGAATTTTACAGTTATAGCTTCTGCAAACTCTTTAAGTTTCCATCTTGGGTTGCTTCTGATAGTACTCGCAAACTTTTTTGCTAGCCAGTCAGCCTTAACCATTCTTTACTTGCTTACAATGATACAATTATGTTCTCTTTCGTAGGTTTTAACTTGAAAAACGTCATCATCCCGCATTCCACTAGCCCACAGCTTCCACTTGCATCCATCCCTACACTTACCTTGCATTCTCTTGAAATCTGATCTGTTCAAATAAATTTTCTTTGTTTGGCCACACCATAATTTCTTGTAGTATTTCGCAAAAGGTCTTTTGATGTGAATATCGTATCAGCCTCAAACTCAATATGCTTAATAGGTGTGTTTGGGTTAAAGTTTAGATATTGTTTCACCTGTTTTTTCTTCATACATACCTCTTTTCTTGACATTTGAGTTGTCAACTTCTTCATAGTCACTTGAATCAGAAGACTGAAGGCTTGGTGTAATATTCGGGATATAGCGTGTAATTGTTTTTGCTAATAGAAAATTATTATATGTGTTCAGTATTTATTCTGTGAATTATTTGTTAAGTGTTAAATGTATTTGGATGTTTAAAAATAATATTAATTGAGTATTTTAATTTTTATATGTCCAAAATAAAATATAAATAATTGTCATATCTTCCTATTTATTTTTATGATGATTTATAATTTTATAGGAAATATATGGATTTTATAAAATCTTTTTACGAGTATTTAAAAACTATTTTATACAATCGGGAACCAACCAAAGTCATCCATTTTTACGTTTTTATAACCCGAAACTCTTCCGAGAACTCCTTCCTAACCTAATTGCAATATTCCAAGCATTTTCCATGTTTCGACTTTTTCGATCCGGCGTACGGTTTGTCCTGTGCGGTTCCCGGTGCAACATTTTCGATACATTATTCATTTCGGTAAATCAATAAAACTCGTATTTTTGATAAACAGGATCTTTTTATTAAACTATCACAATTATCACCTCGTAATACGTGTAACCAGGCGCTGAGACCAAAACCGCAGTACAAATTGTACTGATTTGGATAATTATCCTGAAAACCGGTACCGTTTGGATCAGTTTTTATAAATAAACGTACCATTTTATATCCGGAATGATCCAACGGGATACAAATTTTCCATAATTATAAATAGCCTCTACTGTATTTTATTTTGTACCAAAAATCATTAGCTAACAGTATTTACAGAGTTTTTACAGAGAAAATACCATAATTATATTTTGTTCGTCGTAATCAAACACAAATTCGGAGGCGTTATCGATATCCGATTTTGGCGTACATATACTCAAAACGAAGCTACTGAAATCTAGAATCCAAATCTTTCTTCAAAACATACCCAGAACCATCAGGTGATTTTCTATTTAATTAGTTATATTCGAATTTCTTGGTATTTAAATTATGAATTTTTGTTCGAGAGATTGTTTGTATGATTTGATGATTGTATGTTGTAGAGCTTGTTTTCCTGATCATTTTGGTATATTATACTCTTGATTAGTTCAATAACATGTTTAATTTTGAGTTTGATTTTCGAATCTCATAATTAGGGTTTATATTGTTTTGAATGCTTTCAATTCGATTTGGGGGTTTCTTTTTCGGGATTGATAGACGTTCTAGAGGGGTGGGTTTTGTTCCCCTTAAAATTTGCAATCAATTTGTATAAGTTGTGCAAATTGACGAGGCCTGTAGAGCATTGAGTTGTGATTTGAAGTCCTCGCCGGTGTTCTTGAAACTTTTCGCCGGATTTTTGTTTCCAGATATCATTTGGTTCGTTTGTTGTTTGATTTGAACTCCTGACGTGATTTGGAACGAAAACCCCACCTGAATCGTATAAAACCATGCTGTTTTTGATCGAATCGGGGTTCGCCGGGGTTATTTTCCGGTCACCGGAAACTGGGTTCTTCGCGACCTGTTTCTGTTCTTGGTGACCCGGATTTTCACCCGGTTTCAATCCAAAATTTCCTAAAACAAAATATTAAATAGTGTTTTTACAGTTAAGTCCCTGAAAGTTTCTAAACTTTGCAGATTTCGGATTTCTGTTTTAAAAGATTTTAAAAATTAGATTTCTATTTTAAAACTTTTCAAAAATTAGATTTCTTTCATAAAATTTAAAAAATTGTTTTTAATGTCCAAAAATTCTGAAAATGATTATTTTAATTCCAAAATTCATTTTTAATTCAAAAATAAATCCAAATTATTTATTTAATTAATTTTAATTAATAATTAATTAACTGATTGATTAATTAATTTAAATATTAATTGATTAATTAGTTTAATTATTTATTAATTAATTTTAATTACTTATTTAGTTTGATTTAATTATTTAAAATTGATTTAAAAATTCTGAAAAATAATTTCGAGCTTTAAAATATTATTTTAAATTATGTCCAAGGCTGGATAATTATTAGAAAATTATATTAAAGCCAGATTTGGCCAACTCAATTCTATTTATTGCTTTAAAAATTATCTGATGACCCGTTTTAATTCCGAAAAATGTTTTAAAAATCATTTTAAATATCCGAAAGCCTATAAAATGATATTTCATTGATTGTTTGACGTGCTCTTTGTTATATGTGACTTATTTGTTTGACTGTCGGTCTATGTGATCAGTTCTTACTTGTTTTAACATAACTTTTAATCCGTAAATCGGATTTGGGTAAAACGAAGGGTTGTTGAAACCGTATAACGTCCATGTGACGATTAGAATAATGTGAGATGAATATTGATAGATACTTATGATGCCTAACAGAGTAAACAAGGTGTAGGAAAGGGAAGCAAATGATCAGAAAATGGAATCGACATGTAGAAAATACGGCAAGTGATCAGAAAATAGAATCGAGGCATAGGAAAAGCAGACGAGTGGTTGTTGAAGAAAGTCATTGGGCGAGTACAAGTAAAATTGGAATCGATTGTGATAAGGAAAGTACTTCTAAACCTTTTTCGAGATATAATGCAAATATTTCTAAACTTTCTCGTAACATATTGTTAAGTGTTCAAAATAGCTCTATTTTATGTTGAAAGTACTTTGAATCCTTCAGCCTTGAACCTGAGCCACATCATTTGATCTTTGAGTCATAAGCCTTATTCTTTGTGAACCATTTCTTGTTGATTTACCAGATACTAAACCACACAAACACGATGCTGCTCCACCAATATATATCCATCATATACCAAACACTAGAACAGAATTGTTTACACAAACAAAAACTTTTATACTCAACCATACCTTGTGACACCAAAGTACTATAACCTTGTAAAAATATTATTCATCTAATACCCGATTATCCTACAGGCTGGAGGCCACTTCTTTTATATACTTTGATATACCCTTTCGGTACCCATGAATTTTCACCATGCTCTTATACGAATGTTTTATTATCATTGATTATGATCCGGTTTTATTGAATTATATTGTTTATCATATTGAACTGCTTTAGAATTAGATAGTTTTCTTTATGTTGACCAGATTCGTGGTCAGACCATATCGATGGTCAAGTTAGGCCAATTTGTGCCTTGGATCCAGTAGTTAGAGCAGTGCTGTGTGCTTTGCTCGGGGTTAGTGCGTGACTGATCAGCAGCTTAACCTTGGTTTTAAAAACTTAAAATGAATATCCAATTCTATTGGTTGTTTAACAAGAAACTTGATTCCTTTGAATCATCTCGTTTGATCATTGTTTAACCTCAGTTATTATTATTATGACTTGCTGAGCTAGTTAGCTCACTCTTGCGAATCTTTTTATATATTTTACAGTTAAGAAGGATATGGATGATAGTGAAGTTCCTCAGTCCAAAGTGCGAGCTAGGATTCCTGTTTGAGTTGGATCGAGCTAGCAGAAGCTTCATATGGTAGTGAGATAATAAGATTGCAAGAATAATTTCATTATCAGTGGTAAGTTAAATTAGTTGGGATTTGTTACGTTGTAATAAAAGTTAAGGTTCTTGCTTGTTTTCATACTTTAACCTATTGCGATCCGTGGTTATGTAAAGCAGGGTCATTGCAAATAATATTTCATATACAGGTTTATATATTGTATATGTATTGTGGACCCCAAACTTCTGACCCGGTTTTGGAGGGCGCCACACTTGGCACATAAAATGAGTCACTGTCCTCTGTCTCTTCAAATTATTTATCCACCTTGTCACATCCAATATCTTGATTATCATCAAACTTGGGAAATTAATTTGCCAACATTCCATACTCATGTTGCACAAAGTCCTTACATTCAGGAATTTCCTCAAAAAAAATATCATGCTCTGCAGTTCTCTTTGTCTCCTGTCTCTCATGCCTCTCCTGATGCTCTTTCTCCACTTGCTCCACTATAAAATTATTAGTACCATTTCTAATATGCATATCAGTTAGACTCCCATCCCATAAAGGATCAATATTTTATCCCCTTAACAATCTTTTCTTTTCCCTAATTTTCTTTAATTCTTCATCAACATCTGATTCTACCTCATTATCATCACCCAATAAAAATTCCTCATCAGTACTACACTCATTGTCAACATCCTTTTCATAGTCAGGATCATCTAATTCATCACCATCATTTAACTCATTCATGTCTTGTAACTTAGCACACCGATCAACACTATTACTAACATCTTTTTCTTCTATTCAACACAATGATTCACATTATTACTAACATCTTTTTTATTCTCTTTAGCACTAATACTAACAACATTTTTCTTCTCTTTAGCACAATGATCAACAAATATTCAAATATTACCATATTTTATTACATCATAATGCATCTATTTAATCGACTGATGATTCCACCATAATTTATAAGTTTCTTTACTTATGGTTAGAGGTTTCTTGTAATAAATTTTAAGACCATTTTCATATCCAACATCATTTAAATAAGCTTCAAAATACGCTAATAATAGGTCATTAATCTCAACCCCATAGATAATATCATATTTACCTTATTTGTAGTATCGATATTAATCTTTGGTTTTAAACTCACCCCTATGATATATCTCGTGTTAATGTTTGTTCCCTAGAGACAACACTATGATGTTTTAGTTTAAGACATTTGGATTATTATTATTTATGTTCTATCGATTATTCCTTTTATAGTTTATTAATTCTTAATTTACTGCAATATAAATGTTAGATTAATAAATATCCTTGGAATATTGTGGCGCCCTCCAAACCCGGGTCAGAAGTTTGGGGTCCACACACACACCTTATTTATAACCTGCTTATAACAATAATAAAGATAATAATAATATGAAGTGACCCTACTTACCAACCACCACGGACCGTAACAGGTTAAAGTATGCACACAAGCCAAACACACTATTATATTACAAACGTTCAAATCCCAACTATTCCAAACTCAAAACTGAGTATTAAACAATATTACAAACTTTTACAGACTTAAATTATCCGAAAAGAAGCCTACTAGCTCAGCTCAATCAACCTGAACCCCTAGCTCTCGCGCTGGACTGGGGATCCTCGGTACCAACCGGTTCCTTCTTAACTGGAAAAGAACAGAAACAATATCGAACAAATGAGCTAACTAGCTCAGCAAGTCACAATGACAAAACCGTCAAGTGAATATGGTTATGATATCAAGTGAATATGGTTATGATATCAAGTGAACAATGGATTATGATTTAGAATTGGATATTATATTTTCATTTTAAAAACCAAGGTTAGGCTGCTGATCAGTCACGCACTAATCCCGAGCAAAGCACACAGCACTGCTCTAACTACTGGATCCAAGGCACACATTGGCCTAACTTGACCATTATATGGTCTGACCACGAATCTGGTCCACAATTTATAAACACAATCCAATTATACCATAATAACAAAATAAGCAGTAATAAACAATAAACAGGATCATTAATAACATTGGACGTTTAATAATGAAAATGGTTTCAATCTGCATAAAGATCAATATGGCATTTCCAAAGCTTGGCTGTTAGGTAGTGAAAGAATTGGATAACAAAAGAATCAGTGTTTCAGGGATTCAAAAACTTGGTCTTTCAGAGCATAAGATACAATGGGTTGAATGTGTAAACAATCAGGTTCAGTGTTTAATATTTAGTTTGTATGTATTTGTGGAGTAGTATCGTATATTTGAGGTTCGTGTTTGGGTATACAATAATCAACGGTCTAGAAAGAATCAGGTTACGGCTCAAGATCAATAACTGGAATCAAGGTTTAGGGTTCAGTGCTTCAAAGTACTTTCAATATCAACAGGACTACCAAGTACTACAATATCTCAAGAAAGTTCAGAACACTTGCCTGGTATTAGCTTACTACACTGCACTCGTTTCCAGTCTCAACCGTCTTACTCCTCAACTACTTATTTCCCTTTCCTACGCCTTGCCTCTTCTACTCACATATCATAAGCATCTATCAATATTTAACTCATAGGATTCTATCAACACATACTTCTATCTACCCTTCGTTTCACCCAAATCCAATTATCGGATTGAAAGTTACGCAATAAACCAGTAAACATCAAACATACAGACCGACAGTCAACCAACAAGTCACATATAACACATAATATGTCACATAATCAATGATATATCATTTATAAATAAGTCTCGGGTCATAAATAGGTTCTCGGGTATTTAAAATGATTTTTAAAACATTTTTCGGAATTAAAACGGGTCGTTGGATTAATTTCGGAATAATAAACAGGGTTCGGTTGGCCAATTCTGGCTCCGAAACAATTTTATAATAATTACCGAGCCTTGGAAATAATTTAGAATAATATTTTAAAGCTCAAAACTATTTTTCAGAATTTTTAAATCATTTTTAAATAATTAAATCTAATTAAATAATTAATTAAAATCAATTAATAATTAATTAAATCAATTAATCAATTAATTTTCGAATTAATTGACCAATTAATCAATTAAAAATTAACTGAAATTAATTAACTAATTAATTCAGATTTATTTTTGAATTAAAAATAATTTTCGGAATTAAAATAATAATTTTTGGAATTTTCAAAAATTAAAATCGAATTTTTATAATAAAAATAAATAGGAAATATGATTTTTGAATATTTTTAAAACAGGAATCCCAAATTTGTAAAGTCTGTAAACTTCAGGGACCAAACTGTTTCGTTTTCAAAACTTCAGGGACTGAAATGCAATTTGACAAAGTTCACCGTCGAACTTCGCCGGAAAATTCCTGTCTCGCCGGAGAAGGCGTTCCAGGTACAGTCACACCACCACAAGCTCCAGAATTAAACTATATATCACCAGGAATCTATATCTGCAATCAAAATACATCAATAACCCCAGACTTGGCCGAAAATTGGCCAAGAACATCGCCGGTTTCCGGCGAACCTCGGAAATTTTAAAAACACAACTCCCTTCGATTCAGACATCCTCTGTTAACGAGCTATATACCAATCGATTGCAAATTTCATAAGGAACACACCCCACTATAAATCGACAGCTAATAACCCCTAAATCAAAACCCCCAAATTTCAATTGAAAATATTCATACGGGTTATAAACCCTAATTTTAAAATTCGAAAATCAAACTCAAATTTGAACATGTTATTGAACTCCAAATCAGACGTATAATATATCAAAATCATCAGGAAAACAAGCTCTACAACATGCAATCATCAAATCATACAAACAATCATCCGAACAAAAATTCATATTTTTAATAAAAATAATTTGAAAATAAACAAAAATATAGAAAAATACCCTTGATTTCTGCAGTAAAACGAAGCTCAGAATATGGTAGAGCACTTCAAAACCTTTGGATTGAGTACTCAAGCTTTGAAAACAGAGATCGGTAACGCCTTCGTTTTGCGGTTTGATTCTTAGAACAGTTTATGTAATTAGGGTTTTTCTCTGGAAAATTATATAATTATCTGTCTGCAAATGATTTTGATACGAAATAAAATACGGTAAAAGACTATTTATAATTACGGAAAATTAGTATCCCGTTGGATCATTCCGGATATAAAACGGTACGTTTATTTATAAAAACTGATCCAAATGGTATCGGTTTTCGGGATAATTATCCAAACCAGTACAATTTGTACTGCGGTCTTGGTTTCAGCGCCTGGTTACACGTACTACGAGGTGATAATTGGCATAGTTTAATAAAAAGCTCCCGTTTATCGAAAATTCGGGTTTTATTGATTTACCGAAACGAATATTGTATCGAAAATATTGCGCCGGGACCCGCGCAGGACAAACCGTACGCCGGATCGAAAAAGTCGAAACATGGAATATCCTCGGAATATTATAATTCGGTTAGGAAGGAGTTCTCGAAAGAGTTTCGGGTTCCAAAAACGTAACAACGGATGACGTCGGTTGCTTTTATAAAAATAGATTTTAAATACTCGGAATTTTTTTTTATAAATTTCATATAATCCTTATAAATCCATAAATCAACATAAAAATAATTAGGAAGATATGACAATTATCTGTATTTTATTTTGGACATATAAAAATTAAAATACTCAATTAATATTATTTTTAAATATCCAAACACAGATAACACTTAACAATTAATTCACAGAATAGATACTGAACACATATAATAATTATTTAATAGAAAAATAATTACACGATATATCCCGGATATTACAAATATGATATGAAATTATATATCTCTAAGTACCTGACTTAGAAATGATATTAAGAGAATAGTATCAATACTTCTAAAGTTCCCTAGTTGAGTATTATTATAGGGGACAATAATAATGCATTAAGACTAGTATGTTTATTGACTGATGATCACACCTCATTGATTATAGGTATGGTGATACTAAAGTCAAAACATAGGCACATATGTTAGATACATGGTGCTGGATTGACCCATTCTGAGATACTACATGTTTATAGTGTCATAAGTTATTCTCACAGTGATAATGATGTAATGGTTCTTAAACCTGAAATCATTATATTTCTATATGAGAATTAATATACTTTGGTTCCATTAAAAGTTATCCTTGACTGGGTAATGATAAAAATGGACATTGACTATATTATGAATCGTATGAGAAATAAGAATGATCTAGATGAGATTTAACTCTCATATTTTAGGAGTGATATCATTGGCCTCTTGTGTGAGCTAGATTATGAAATGCGTGGTCACGCTCAAATGTTGATTTAATATGATAGTCTACTTATTGATCAAGGAAATTTAGATTAAAATATGATGAAAATGACACATTACATGCCTCTAGTTTAATCTATTATATTTGGTTAAAGGGATTATATTACATTGTATACTATTCACGAAAGGTTTAATTGATCACCGATTCAATTATTATTACTTGGGTAACAATGATGTATTACTAGATACCGCTCATTGTTTACAATTTTTAAAGATTTAAAATGCATTGCTAACGTAATAATAACCTATATGGTCACACACAAAAAATGATTGAAGGATTATTTAATTTATATTGGATTTAAATTATATTAAAGTTATTGGAATTATTAATAATATTAATTAAGTTTGACTTAATTAATTAGATAAAGAATAATATTCGAATTTACTAATTTTAATTATAAAATTCAGTTGTTAAATAATTAATTGTGACTTAATTATTCTACAAATAGGAATTTCAAATTAATAATAACTCATAATTAGTTAAGAATTATAATTCGTTTTTTACTCTCTATATAAATTCTCTTGTGGCTGATTTCAATGTGAGACTTTTACTAAAAAAAACCTTAGCCACCAAGAGAGAAGATGATGAGAGGAAGAAGAAACAACTTGGTGCTAATACACATCCAATCCTTGCATTCAAGCATTCGTGTAGATACTGATAGAGCGTAGATCCCGAGAGCGGGATGCGTGGTGATTGAACGAACTTTGGATCTCAATTAGTCAACCAATTTGTAAAATTTTTTAAGATAAACAATCTAATCTATGAATTAAATATTTATTTTTCGCATGGTCCTGTGGTGGATTTCGATTTATTCTGGTTTTGATTTAATTATACATCATTTTCGTTGCATTTATGTGCTCGAAACCCAACATCTAGAACTTGATTGTGTCCATTTAACCTACATAAAAATCAGTTATGAAATTGATAGAATAAGTGAATATGATATCGATTACATGACAAAGCCCTTACAGTGCATCTTCATCATACCTTGAATGTCATACCTTGATCGTCTCATAAGGAAAATATCCTTAGAATTAGCATTTTCAAAAGATGGGTTTTATTCGATCAGGGAAAGAAGGGTTTTTTTATCGGGTACAGAGGGTTTTGTTTTTTATGTACGTTTTAAGTCAATTTTTTAATTTAATAAACAAATTACATGTAATAAGCCACGCGTCAATATACTGACACACTGGTAAAAAAATTAGCATATGTTAATTACAATTAACGGAGTACTTAGTTACTAATAAAATAATTAATGTGGTTCTAGTTATACGAGTTTTTATTTTTCCTTATTAAAATGATAACTTTTCTTCACATCGATCGAAGAATGATCATATGTACAGGGACTTAAGAATTATATCCTTATATAATAATAAGCTTAAGAACTTCTTATTCAAAATTTTGATATCGTGCCATCAAAAATAATGATAATATAATTAAAAATAAAGGATTAAAATTAAATTTTTAATAAATATATTTTTAATACAATTATAAATAAAAAATATTAAATTATTATATTATTATATAAACATCAATTACGATACAATATTCTAATACATTCTCTTAGACATAATGTGATTACAGATTTAACTAATCATATTTATAAAAAAAAATTATATTATTTTATAATTATATTTAAATACCAAAATATGATATATTAGTGATAGATAGAATATGCTAAGATATTCTATTATATATATTTGTAATTTAATTTCGCATCCGTATATTTTTTAATATTTGCATATTTGTTATAATATTATTATAATAAACTACTAAAAATAAAAATAAAATTAAAACAACATAAAAAATAAAAAAATATATGTATGTGTACTAAAAAATTTAAATATAATTTTTTTTAAAAAAAACCTTGCATCACAGTGAATATAAATGAGTTGCAGAGAATAGAGTTATGGCTATACTAGGTTGGTCTTCTATCTCATGATACGATAGTCACTCTAGAAATGTATTTTTTTCCTCAAACTAGCAAATAGTTTGTTTAAATTAATGCATTTGTTTATGTATAACCTTCTGTAATTTTATTCTTAGTACTAAGATATTATTATTTAATCGTAACAATTACTTGATAACGGGAACAACTAATCAGTTACCTAACCTAAGATGGAACATGGTCAACGGGGAGAACCACTTGTAAATGATAAATGATAGAAAAGTTATTAGAATATGTATATATTATTCACAAATTTTTAAGAAATACACGCTCAAAATAATAAACTTTGTGTTTGGTTCGCCCCTAACATTACCCCTAATTATTACTACTTGCGGATAGAATGATAAGGGATTAAGCATTTACCTAATTCTTTATGGCTCTGAATGATCTCACTTAATTTTTGAGTAAATTATAAGAGATAGTCACATTTTACATCGATTTTTAAAATAGTTGTCAAATTTTCAAAACAATGACCAATTTTTTGTTCCGCCTTTTAAAAAAATGGCTACCGTCAACTCCCTTTAAATAATATATTTAAAACGTAAATTACAGAATGATGGTTGTTCTTCGTACTTATTTCCAAAATAGTTGTTAAACTTTTATAATTGGTTGAAATCTTTTTTCACCTTTTAAAAGAATGGTTTAGTGAAATTGCTATCCGGGCTCACATCTTTATCGTCACAAAAAACAAATGATATCGCTAAATAAATAGGTACAAACACAACTTAAATAATTATCAATTTTTTCACTTCTTGTAATTTGATCTAAGTGCCCGACTTCTATATTTTTTCAACCTCCTCACACATAAATATGAATAAAAAATTTAGCAAATATATAGAGAAGATTATCCACCCATTGAAAAAACTTATAATCAGAGTGATAATGATTTGTTAATCTGACACCTAGTATTAGTATTAGGATCAATCTAGAAAAACTCTTTAAAACTCTTTAAAACTCTTCCTATAATGAAAACTTAAAAATGTCATTATTTAAAATTTTTAAAAATGTAGCTGCTATTTTAAAAATAAGTGTTAAGTACGGCCACCAGTATATAATTTACACTTTAAATATATTAGTTAACAGAGAATAACTTAACGGGAATTGATGACAACCATTTTTTTGAAAGGTGAAAAAAAAATTGACCAATATTTTGAAAATCCGTAAATTTGAACACTATTTTGAAAATCCGTATAAAGTAAGGCCAACAGTCTGATTTACTCCTTAATTTTTTCATACGGAAACGAAAAATAATAGTCCGTTCGTACGGACCCAAAATTTTAAGTTAAAGCGAGTTGACTTGGTATTTTTAAAGAATATATAACACATGGAATGGCATGCAGTACACGTTACAAAAATGTTAAATTAAAGTTGACTGCAATAAAAAAGTTAACGAAAAAATGCTTTTATTACTTATCCAATTAAATTATTACATTATTTATTAATTGTGATTTATATATAAATTGTATATAAAGTAACTGAAGTATGAATTTAACTTTAATAATTATTGCAAACATTAACCTCCCAGCAGGAAAATTTAATTTATTTATCGAGATAAAAGTCATTTAATGTTTTATTAATATCTAAGTGAAAAAGAAAAAGTTATTCTCTCGTGTTCCCACATAGAGTATGTATCATGCATTGATCTCGTGTTCTTATTGGAGTAATATAATACTTTTACCTAATGCGTTGACAATAGGATGATTATTGGTTGTAATGTGTCATTAACTACTAGTTAAATAATTTGTTGTATCATCGTTTGAATAATATTACAATTGTTGATATGTCTATAAAATGAGATATATATGTATTTGCGCTCCTTTCATTGTGTGTACTAATACAATGATATCGATAATTAAAATGATTGGTGCTTTCTTTCTCTTATCTCTGTTTACTATCTTAGGATCTCAGGCAAGAATACTGCTACCTGCAGGTAATTATTTATAAGCATGCATTTTATACCCTCTGTCCATATTCATAACTAGTTATTTAGTTAGTTCAGTTGTACATTAGTTAGTTATTAGAATATGCATTACTCTAAAATGAGATGCATTTTATGCAGGTAACTTATTAAGTTATGAACTAATTAATTTGGTTAAGTGTGCTAACTGGTATATGACGATGCAGGAGAAAATGACACATTCAAGACAATTAGCAATAGCATCAACTATAACAAAGAAAAGAAGTGGATAAGTATGGTTTCGGACCAGATAGCAACTACCATTTACAGAAAACGTTCGCGGCCATCGCCTCCTCCTCCACGCTCTGCAACTCCAGTACGACCCGGGATCAACAACTACAGCAAAATATCGCGACTATCATCACAACTATTTCCACTTAAATCTGAGATAACAGTAAGTAGCATTATAAAAAGACCAGCACAGTCACCCCCTCCAGCTCCAGGTGCATCTCCACCCAAAAGAGGTATCCGCGACTACAGTAAAAAACCGAGATCGCCACCTCCATCTCCATATATTTCACCTACTAAAGGCCATTTAAGTTCAACTGCAAAATCACCACCTCTACCTCGGTCCGTATACAGCACCTGATATAGTCCATGTAATTAAGTTCTACTACTACGGATGGACGCTCATCAAATTCATACTTGGATTGCAAGCATATCAATTGCGCTAAGTGCTACAAGTTCTTCTGTTACTAGTTTATAGCTGAATCATTAATCGGGAGAGTGTGACCCCAACTAGCTTATTACCGGTGTTTAATTTAAACGTAATTAAACAGTAATTTTAAATTTAGTTGCCTCTTTGTCTGTGGCTTGTCCTGCTACATGTAATATCTAGATACCAACGATCCAGATAGGTTCTTCATCTGGGCGCCGCTTGCACGTAAATAGTTTTAACGTGCTCTTGTAACCACTTATTCCAACATTATTTCTATGCACCTGCACAATTGGGGAACAAAGTTTATATTTGTAATAAATAATTTTAAAACTTTGTGTAAAGTTTAATTCATTACATACACTGATGTAAAGCATATCTGGTGTAATAATATGCACGTAGCCTTATTGTAACATCCCACATCAATAAGAATAAGAATATTTGGGACCTTTATAGATACAAGTCAACAATTAATGCGTACCAAATCTTGGCTCCAAAGTTCTTTTTGAACTTGAGCATGGCAAATCTTCAGGATAGAAATGCTAAATGTTTATCAATATCATCCATATCATCTTGGCTCAAATTGTCTTCATTTTCAGCTACCAGCCCCTTACCCTTGTATCAACCAGTGCTATGGACCCTCCATTCTTCCTTCCTTTCCCCATCATCTCATCTTGCTCTATTTCAAGCTCATAAGTTTTTAGGATGCCATACAGTCTCTCCAAGGTAAACTCCTTGTAATCCTGATAATTTCTCAATGAGACTGTCATTGGTTTCCACTCCTTTGGAAGAGATCTAAGGAACTTGAGATTGAAGTCTTTTGTCTGATAGACTCTTTTATACAACTTCAGAGCATTTAGTAGTTTTTGAAATCTACTAAAAATGTCGGTGAGAGACTCATTATCTTCACAACGAAAGTGCTCATATTGCTGAATTAACAGTTGCATCTTATTCTCCCTTACTTGCTCAGTACCATCATATATAATCTGAATTGTGTCCCAAACCTCCTTGGCTGTTTTGCAGTTAATGATGTTATCAAACATATCACCATCAATGTCATTGAATATTATATTCACGGCCTTCTTGTCTTTCCTGACTTGCTCAATATCAGGATCTGACCATTCATGCCTAGGCTTGGGAACAGATGGTTCATTGCCTATTGCAGCTCTCATTGGCACATGAGGACCTCTCTCTATGCAATCCACATAGGCCCCATCTTGAGAAAGAAGATGTAGGTGCATCTTCACCTTCCAGTGGTGATAATTGTCTTTGTCCAGAAATGGAATCTTCACTCCAACATCCTTCTTATTCATCTTGCTATTTTGTTGTGATCTTTAAACTCTTTGTACTTCAAGAGCTTACTCTAATACCAATTGTTATTCCCTAACAATACAACAAGAATTACAGAAGGGGGGTTGAATTAATTCTGGCTTCTTTTTGAGATTTATGGAAAATGGTTCTAACTCAATTTATATCTAACTATTTGATTTGCAAAGTGCGGAATAAAGAGTTAACTAAATCAAACACAAAGTAATAACAACTCAGGTCTTTAAAACTTTCTGGTGGATTTGAATGTATCCACTAGATATATATATATATATATATATATATATATATATATATCGAGTGAGAACCATGTGAAGCTTGAATAGTTCACAGCTGCTTATAAATATGAACAACTAAACTTTCAGAGAAATGCTACAGGATTTAGCTTACAAATATTTCTCTGAGAATGAGTTTGTTTTAGTCTTGTTGTTATTCTACTTGCTACACTTGGTTTATATATCATCAAGATTACATGATAATAAGACAAGATAATAAAACAAAACCTATCAAGTCTAACATCATGCTGCTTCACTACTCTATTCCAGCATCTTTGAATATCTTCATAATAGCATGGAAATGGTAATGCTTCTTTTATTCTCAAAACCCTGTTGAACAGGCTACCACATTCCTTTTGCAAACACTCGACGCATGTGACTGTATTGTCACTGTCAACATATATTTGAATTGATCATCTGTCGGGTACATGCTTGTTATCCGTCGGGTAGCCTTGTTGATCATCCGTTGGGTAGCTTTGTTGATCATCCGTCGGGTAGCCATTTATCTCTTGACTCCATTTCATTTGTGCAGAATTACAAGACATCTTATATTTATATTTAATCAACCTATTCTGCACATCCACTAGCAGTCTACATGATTCATAAGCTAGTACAGAATCTATACAAAGTTGTTTGCAGAAATGTTCTACAGTACTTATTGTTACATAAGTTACTCACCCGATGGATATCAGTTAGTCATCCGTCGGGACTATATTAAATCATCCGTCGGGACTATAATTGATCATCCGTCGGGTGCTACAAAATTCACTAAGTTAAATCTACTAAGGTGTTTTGTTTCGCTTATCATCAAGTACACAACATATTCCTAACAATCTCCCCCAATATATGTCTACTGGAATTGTAGCCATAAATTAAGAGAAAATTGATGATAACAAAACATCCTCAAGATACAGTTTAAAAAATAGTAGATAAAACTAATAAGTGCTGCAAATTTTACTGAAAATTGAACAAACAAATTGTACAAAGAGTTCTCACAATCAATTTTCAAGGTGCTCCTCTAGTCTGAGCAGATAAGTCTATCTCCTTGAATGTCTGGATTTCTTCCCAAGTCTTCTGTTGTTTTCCTCTATTTGATTCTGGAGTTGTCTGTAGAATTCAAGTTCATCAACTTTTGAGAGATTTAGCATTTCTTGCATTTCCAAAAGAGTCTCATTGCTAGAGATACTCAACTTGTCCTCCAATCTGAAGAATCTTCTAACTCCTTTATTGTCCATGAATTCCATCAGCCAATAAGGCCTCAGATGCATTCTCTTTCCTGTGAAGGGAATTGATATAGTTTTTGGAAGTGCATCTTTGGCTCTATCACTCCTCAGTTCCGCAATCTTCTTAAGAACTATTCTCCTTGTAGTCACATTATATCCAAAGTTCTTTTTGAAGGATGAGTAGACTTTAATCAGAACATATTGGCTTTCTTGGAGAATCCTGTGAAGAGGCCATGTTATCTCTTTCCCTCCCTTGTATTTAAATACCAGTCTTTCAGGAAGGTGTCTGTAAGCATCAATTCCTCTTACTTCTTCCAGTTCATCCAAGTAGAGATTCAAGTCTGAAAACACTTTAATATCACAAATGTACATGAGATCTTTCTTGTTGATTGTGGGTTGGGATTTGGTTAATATCTTGGATTTGAGAAACACTGGTTTCACTTTCTTGATTGCTCTTGACTTTGTCTTCTTTTCCTTGAAGATAGGAAAGTTCAGCTCAGGAATTGGCAAACTATCCCAGTCTACTGGTTCATCCTTAGGAATTATGGGCTTATCATGAATATTCCTTGTTGGATCCACCACTTTGAATTCTTTAAATATCACATAAGGTTTTAATGTTGGAGTTGTAGTTGTAAGCTTCTTGGGAATAGAGTCTTCCTTTTCCACATCACTGAAGTCCAATTTTCTCTTGATTCTTTGCTTGTATCTTGGTTTCTTTGTCTGTTGAGGTTCAGCTTGCACCTTTAGATCTTGAGATTCAACAATTTCAGATGGTTGTGCAGAAGTTTCTATTGTGGTTTTTACAGCTTGAAGCTTGGCCAAGATAGCAGCTTGCTCTTTCTTTTATCTGTGCTTCTTAGCATCCAAGGCAGCTTACTTCTTTTCTAGCCTGACTCTTTCTTTCTCTTCCTTCTTAGCTTCCACAAACAGTGGGTGTTCAACCACTACAGAAATCTCCTTACCATTTTTGTAAATTTTAGCAATTCTCTTTTTAAGTGCTGAATCTGCTAGATCCTTGTAAAATGCAATTGACCTTGCCAACAGCTTCTTCTCATTTGGCCTAGGTGTCTCATACATAGTATCCATAGGATTCTTATCTGAAAACTTTGGATAGTTTCTTTTAGGCTTCATGATAAAATATACTTTTGGAGATTTGATGCAGGAAGTTTGACCCTTTTCCAGATAGTTCATACTTAAGTCATTCACAGAGATTTTCATGACTTGAGAGTGATGACTAAAGACTTTATCTGGTTTCTGAATTGGCCCAAACTTTTGTTGAATCTCTGCATCTATCTTTCTCCACTTTTCTTTCAATTCCTTCTCAGCTGCTGCTATATCAATCTTTAGCAGTTTGTCATCTATGTTCAATTTTGCTGTTGCCAAATTTATGATATAATGTTGTTCAGGGCTGGTGGCTTTGTGAGAGCAATTGTTGGCACAATCACTTTACTGACTTGTATGTTTAGCTGTAGCTCCCCCTCACTTTCACCTTTCTCCCCCTTACTTGAGATTTTCTCCCCCTTTTTCTTAGCATCAAGTTGTTGAGTGGAGGGGAGTTGAGCAGCCACCATTTATTGGAGTAGAGCAGTTTGAGTTTCGTGATTGGTAAGTATCTTGGCCATTGACTTCTCTACATAGAATAATCTTGAGTCCATGGCCTCAACTTTTCTATTGAGATCCGTTTTCTTCCTTAGCTTATGAGCTATTTCAGTCATGGTAGTTCCAGGCATTCTAGCATCCAACCTTGCTATGAGATCGCATCCAACCTTGCTATGTGATCCTATTTTACTTCAGAAATTTCTTATTTGATTTCATCTACACTTTGATTGTGATTAAGAGCTTGGATTTTGTGTAGTTGAAGTGCTTCAAGGTGAGCTGTAAGTAGCTTCTTTGAGCTAGCATTATGAGATGATTGAATTGCTGCTTGGGTGTCATGGATCAGCTTGAATAGGGTTAATTAGAGATGGGAGTAGGAACAATCTTTTGTTAGCATCCAGGATGGAATGTCTGCATCTCCCCCTATATTCATTATGTCTTCCTCTTCATCCCCACCAGCATCTCCAAATGAATCTTCAGCCAATGCAAAATCACTGCCAGTGTTGGAAGGCATAACAGTGATTGCCTCTTTTGCTCTTTGAAGAGATTGTGTAATGTGCACCAATTGTAGCATCCTTTAAGCCTCCTCATTTCCCTGTACAACTAGAGTTTGGTAAGCTGTAGCAGGGTGAGTAAATGCCTCTGCATCTAGGGAAATAGAGTCTATAGCAGCTTGATAGTCTTACTGAAATAGTCTTTTTCTTTCTGCTTCATTGACACTCATTGACTCACTTGTAATGATTTCTATCCTTATCACTCCTGTACCTGCATTTCTTTCATTTTCTCTCTCTCTTTTTGCATCGAGGGCTCCCCACCCTCACACCCTCACCTTCACCATCTAAGGTGGGACTCCTCTCACTCACTTTTGCCAGTCCTGAAGAAATGGACTGCATTTGTTCACTCTTTTTCTCTCTTTTTTCCTGGGAGCAACCCAGACTCTCACTCAATTCACTACCTTTCTTAATCCTAAGAGTGATTGCACTACTACTAAGTCCTCTGCACTTGTAAGAATTGATGAAATTTGAAGCTGTGCAGAGGCACCCGACGGATGAGGAATATTCATCGGGTTAGCAGTTTGACTATCCGACGGATGACTGCTGTTAAGCTTATCCGCCGGGATACAATCACTACTCGACGGATGATAAATATCCATCGGGATAGAAGAAATAATTGAGTTTGGAGTGGAGACTATTGTAGACTCTGTGCAGATTGATGAAAATTTTGGCACAGATGTCTCAACAGTCTCCGAAAGGAATGGTAAATGAGCCAACAAATCATCTAAAAGATGATGCTCACTCACTTGGATTCTTGGCTTCTCCAAGAGAGTTAAATATGGATAATTTGGAAGTGATGTATTGATCATGTCAACATCCAGTGAGTGTGTGGAAGAATTTTGTGTATCAGGTACTTCAATTTTGAGAGATTTTGGCCGTGACTCCATATTTATTGGAGCCACATCAACCTGACTCTGAGAAGGTGCAGTGACTGTGTCTTTCGCACCAGTTTGCATAGTGTGTGAACCCTGTGCATACCCAAGGGTTTTTGATCTTTTCTTTCTAGCATAAGTTTGTGGTGAGCCAGTGTCCCTACCCCTCTTGGTCTGTGCTCCTTGTTGGGAGCTTGTTTCAATGGAAACATCCTTTTGGGAGGATAAAACCAATGATGAGCTAATTTTCTTATCAACAACCACAGTTTGTTGGGAAACTGTGGTGTGGCTAGGTTTGGGTACACTCTTCTCACCAGCCTTATTGTGGCGCCCCAAAATCCGGGGTCAGGAATCTCGGAAGCCACGCCATCTAAATCACTATAAACCACATACCTCACATCACAATATATAAATACTCAAACTTTACGACCCCACACTTATCACACACACACACACACTTACAGGTTATTTTTTGGAAACGAACCATTCATTACTAGAGTAAATCAAACCATATAGTGATAATTATTACAACCCAAAAGTAATTAAGTCTTATCGGGGAATAACCTTTAAGTAAGGCTAGTCCGTCAGCCAAACATACGTTTCTTATTTATTACCTTACATAAGTCATACTTATAAATAAGCCGAACTAAAAACAACTAAAAACCAATCCAGCTTATTCGGACTACCTATGGTACAACACCAAACAACCTACGGAACATCTAACCATTTCCTACCCATTTCCTGGCTGTGAGTCTCATGGTAGGCATCTTGATTTACTATTATGTTGTGTCAATTTAAGAAAATGGCTGTGAGTCTCATGGTAGGCATCTTGATTCACTATTATATTGTGTCAATTTAAGAAAACAAGTGTGAGCTATAATGCCCAGCATAATAATGTACAGTATGAAAATGACTGTATGATAAACTCACGTAAAATATCATATATAATAATTACGCTTTATTCGAAAATAGTTTTCCTTGGTGATACACACCTTCTTATTAAAATCAATCCTTTAGTGGATTTTATTATCCTCCGAATACCTTAATAGTAAACCCAGCACCTAGGCTTGGGTTATGGTATTGCATCACAATTCCAATTGGAAGAATAGGACACTCGTTGGAGCCACCGCATACGATGATCCGTCATAATACGATAATAGTAACCTTTTTTACTAGTAGAAGGACGACACATTCGTATCCCGGTTATCACCCTGGCCGCATTCGGGCTACGTGTCCCATTTTGGGTATACACATACCTCACAAGTTCTTGAGTACATAGAGTACCTTCGCCTGCGGTACCTTTGGTAGTCCTTCTAGCACACATAGTACCAGAGTCTACCCCTCCCTTATCCTTTAAAAGAATTCTATCATATCTTGAGAACTCAAACCACATCGAAGTTGCCCCAAGCATTTTGCTTGTTAATAGAAACAGCTTATCTTATTAGGGTATATATATATGTATACGTACTTCCGAAATTTTCGGAGGAAGTACTAAGGATGTGAGTTGACCGTTGTCAACAGACAATTAAATAAGGGGGGAGTTTCTTTTTGAAACTATATTCAAAATATTTAAAATAAGTCGAGATAATATTTTTCGACGATCCGAAATTATTCGAATGATTTTTCAAAAATCAGAAAGTATTTTAAATCAGGTTCTATGATTTTTAAATTATAAATAAACTAGTGATACCATATCCTCAAATCTATTTTGGAAAAATGCACAGCTCCCTTGAGTTGATCGAATAGGTCATCAATCCTAGGGAGAGGGTACCTATTCTTAATAGTCAGCTTATTCAATTCTCGATAGTCTATGGGTAATCTCATACTGCCATCCTTTTTTCTTTACGAACAGTACTAGCGCTCCCCATGGCGACATACTGGGTCTTATCATTCCATTATCTAATCATTCTTGCAGTTGAGAAGCTAATTCCTTCATTTCAACTGTGGCTAGCCTATATGGGGCCTTGGACACTGGTTTCGTTCCTGGTGCTAATTCTATAGTGAATTCTATTTCTCTGTCGGGTGGCAACCCTGGTAAATTCTCTGGAAATACATCCTCAAATTCATTTACTATGGGTATGTCCTGTATGTTAGGAACTTCCTTCTTCATATCCATCACATAAGCTAAATAGGCCTCGTTACCTTTCTTTAACAATCTTTCCGCCTGTAGCATGGTCAGAAATTTCTGGGTCTGTCGTTGACCTCTAAACACTAACTTCTTTTTCATTTTGCACTCTTATCTTCACCATCTTCCGTTCACAATCTATTTGCGCTCCATTACTAGATAACCAATACATTCCTAAGATTACATCAAATTCTCCTAACGCAAATAGAATTAGGTCAACCTCGAAGTCGTTCCCTTCTAATTTTAACTTGCATTTAGGGTGTACTTGATTCACAGGAATTATTTCTTTGTTTGCTATTTCCACTTGTAATACCTCACGTAAGGTTATGGCGTTAAGTTTTAACTTTTTAGTAAAATCTTGAGATATAAATGACTTATTTGCTCCAAAATTAAATAGGATATTTGCATGTTCAGAATTTAACAGAAGGGTACATGCTATCACGTCAGTGTTTCGGGTAGCATCCTGAATGGTCATGTTGAAGGTCCTAGCAGCTGGGGGTCGGTTGGATGCAGCTCTGCTCATCCCTGAGACTGGGGGCTTCAATGTCGGACAATCCTTTCTCATGTGTCCTACCTTCCCACATTGGAAACACGTCACATTGGGTCGGGTGCAGTTGTTGGCAAGGTGTCCAATTTGGTCACACCTGTAACATTTCAGAGGGGCTCTCGTCTGGGTGCACACTGCAAGGTGTCTCCTCCCACAGGTTTGACACTCCCGTATTGGGGCACGGGGTTGGCTATGAAAAGTTGCCCTAGATTGTCCGCCGCCCTGGCAAACACTCTCACTTGGGGCCTTTCTGAATCCGGGGCCTCTCGCAGGTTGAGACACCACTCCCCTGATGAACCTGCTTGGAAGGCTCCTATTCCCGGTTCCTATTCCTTGGATTCCTATCTTCCTCTTCCTATTTTCCTTTTCCTTCACATTTTGCTCACTGCCAGCTTCAATAATCGAGGCTTTCTGCACTAAGGTGGCAAAATCTGTTAGCTCTAGTACTGCCACTCGGTTTTGGATCCACTGTTTCAGACAAAGCTGAAACCTTCGCGCTTTCTTCTCTTCGGTATTCACGAACTCATGCACAAATCGTGATAGCTCAGTAAACTTGGCCTCATACTCTGCCACAGTCATCCTATCATGTTTCAACTCCAGAAACTTAATCTCCATCCGGGATTTCATAAACCTAGGGAAATACTTGTCTAAGAACAGTCGGGTAAATCTATCCCATGGAATCACAGCATCAGTCTCTAGGTTTCGTTTGGACTCCCACTAGTAACTAGCTTCTCCTTTCAACATGTAAGAAGCGAAAATGGTCTTGTGTCGTTCCTCTACACCTAGTATCTCGAAGGACTTTTCTATCTCTTTGAGCCAGACCCGTGCTTCAACGGGGTCAGCAGATCCTAGAAACTCTGGGGGTTTGAGAGATTTGAAAGCCCTGAAGGCAGTGGCTGTAGTCTGTTAGGCAGCATGTGGCTGTGGTGGAATAGGCTGTTGGTTCAGATTTGCTCTTAAAAGTTCCATAAACTCATTCATGGGCTTCCCTCCTTGATGGGTATCCTCAGCCCCTACTTCTACATATTCTTCCTCATCATATTCATTATAGTCTAGGTCTTCTTCACTTTCTTCATTAACTACAGGGTCAGGTTCATTCCGTTGTTGGTTAACAGATTATGCTGGCTGTGCCCTGGTTCCTCTTCTACGGGGCGGCATTGTTCTGATAATGAAAATTCGTCAATATAGTTGCAATTATTTTACAGTTGGATTAATTTATTCATATGTAAGCATGTCATTTACTATCTAGGATGTTTTTATCAGGTGCAATAATATGGAAATCCATTTTTAAATAACTGCTAAATATATATACCATATGGTCTCCCACTTATATTTGGGGGACAAAACAACTAACCGAGTTCATACATGCCTTGATTATGATACATCATTACTTGTCCTGAATACTGAAATGGAAATACATAAGCCGTGTACCCTGAAGGGCTGGGAACGCTATCTACTACTAGTTATCCTATCAAAATTGGTGACAAGTCACCCAGCCTTCTTCAAGGTCCATAAATAGTCACTAGTCACTCAGTCACTGTCACTGCGCATGAGGTCACGCACCCTCCTCATCGCTCATGCCAACATCAGCTCTGCATCAACTACCGGGATGTATCCTCCAACCTCCATATCCTCATCTGAACCCCGGTACGGAGCTCAATCCTATCAATCTCTCTACGGGCTATGGCTGGGGAAGCAGCTCTGAAGTCCCCTGGGTATCCTAGTCTGATGTCTTTCTCAGCTGTCAGTGCCTGGCGTAACTCCACAATGCGGGCAGATGTCGTAGTGATCTCAGCGTTAAGCTGAGCCACCATCCAGTCGTGTACAGCTACATGCATGGTCGTCGGGGTGGTAGAGGTGTGTCTGGGTCGCTAGAGGATATGTCATCAGCCTCGTAGGTCTGTGCATCCATCCCATTCTCCTCATCATCATTAGTATAGGGCAAAGGGCTCTGCATCCCTGGGTGTCGTGTAGGAGAGCGAACAGTCGGGAGATGGCACATTTCTACATCCCTCCAGCCTAAGTCATCTTCCTGGGGCATCTCAACGTTGTTAGTTATAGGGACAGGAAGGTCAGTGTCCTCTTCAAGGGCATCCTCAGTAGGGTCATCATGTGAGTCATCAATGGGTGGGTCCTCCAGCTCGGGAGTAGGGTCATGCTCAGGGACTATAGCATCATCAACAGGGTCAACCTCTCTCATAGGCTCCACTGGTACCTGACACAATAGGCAAGGTGTTACTAACTTATATTTGGAATTCCATTGAGGTTTAAAGCTGTCAAGACTACCCGTGTAGCCTGACGACGAACTCGACTTGAGCTCTAATTTATTATTTATTATTCTTATGTCTACGTATTTTATATCCTATCGTTTCCAAGATTTGATAATCTAAGGCTCTGATACCATTTCTGTGGTGCCCCAAAATCCGGGGTTAGGAATCTCGGAAGCCACACCATCTAAATCACTATAAACCACATACCTCACATCACAATATATATATACTCACACTTTACGACCTCACACTTATAACACACACACACACACTTACAGGTTATTATATTGGAAACGAAGCATTCATTACTAGAGTAAATCAAACCGCAAAGTGATAATTATTACAACCCAAAAGTAATTAAGTCTTATCGAGGAATAACCTTTAAGTAAGGCTGGTCCGTCGGCCAAATATACGTTTCTTATTTATTACCTTACATAAGTCATCTTATAAATAAGCCGAACTAAAAACAACAGAAAACCAATCCAGCTTATTCGGACTACCTGTGGTACATCACCAAACAACCTAGGAACAGCTGGCCATTCCCTACCCATTTCCTGGCTGTGAGTCTCATGGTAGGCATCTTGATTCACTATTGTGTTGTGTCAATTTAAGAAAACAAGTGTGAGCTATAATGCCCAACATAATAATGTACAGTATGAAAATGACTGTATGATAAACTCACGTAAAACATCATATATGATAATTACGCTTTATTCGAAAATAGTTTTTCTTGGTGATACACACCTTCTTATGAAAACAATTCTTTAGTGGATTTTATTATTTTGTGAATACCTTAATAGTAAACTCAGCACCTAGGCTTGGGTTACGGTATTGCATCATAATTTCAATTGGAAGAATAGGACACTCGTTGGAGCCACCGCATACGATGATCAGTCGTAATACGATAATAGTAACCTTTTCTAATAGTAGAAGGATGACATATTCGTATCACGGCTATCACCCTGGTCGCATTCGGGCTACGTGTCCCATTTTGGGTATACACATACCTCACAAGTTCCTGAGTACATAGAGTACCTTCGCCTGCGGTACCTTTGGTAGTCCATCTAGCACACATAGTACCAGAGTCTACCCATCCCTTGTCCTTTAAAAGAATTTAATCATATCTCGAGAACTCGAACCATATCGAAGTTCCCCCAAGCGTTTTGCTTGTTGATGGAAACAACTTATCTTATTATGGTATATATATATATACGTACTTCTGAAATTTTCGGAGGAAGTACTAAGGATGTGAGTTGACTGTTGTCAACAGGTAATTAAATAAGGGGGAGTTTCTTTTTGAAACTATATTCAAAATATTTAAAATAAGTCGAGATAATATTTTTCGACGGTCCGAAATTATTCGAATGTTTTCCAAAAATCAGAAAGTATTTTAAATCAGGTTCTATGATTTTTAAATCATAAATAAACCATTAGATAAATAATTAATAATTAAATATTAATCTTTAAATAATCAAACCTCGATTAGTTATACTTTTAAAAGAATATTTATAATAATATTCCCCAACTAATTTATGCTTAAATAATTTAATAAGCTTTAATACTTAATCGAGTCTGAAATAAATATTCACTAGAGAATACTTCTCCATAATAACTAAATAGTAGATAAATATTACTTGTCCGAATGATAAAGTATAGTTGGGGGAATACGATCTTTGGAAATTGTTTTAATAAAAGTTCGAGGTGTTTTAATATTTCGTATGTGGACGTTGAGTCCCTTAATACGTAACTACTATGGACTTTTAATGGTCCCGTAATATCACCGGAATGATTCCCGGGTTTTTATTTTAAAATCCTGACCGACTCTCGGTCTTTTAATAATACGTCACGCTTATAGCGGAACTAAACATTTCACGATATATACCTATCGTACAACATCGCTACATTATGCGAAAATTCAATTACTACATATCATGGAAATCATGGTATTTATGCAATGATAATAAAACAATCCTTTCACAACACAACAGTAAATGGAGTTGGGTTCATAAACTTTCCTGGGTATCTCGAGGTGGAGGATACTCGAGGTTCCGCTCGGAAATCTATAATTATAAACACAATTCGTTTCGTTAGGTCCTGTTCTAATTTACGGTGACTCGCACTCATAAGCTACTTATTATGCACCCTCTCAACTTACCCTTATTTTTTCTTTAAGTCCTTATTCTCAATATGGTCGCTTCCTTAGTTTGGTTGGTAGGAAGCTTGGGAATTAATGGGAGGATTTATCCATGGCTAGAGCTTGAAGGTTTGAATTTGATTTATTGGTTTCTTGAAAAGGGCCGAATGGAAGAGAAGAAGAAATGGGGAGAGAAAATTTTGTTGCTTCTTGGGAGCTTCTTGAAATAATGTGGTGATATCTTGTAGTTGATTTTTATTCCTTAGTATATATCCTAGGATTTGATCTTGGTTGCCAATCTTGGAGACAAAACTAGCTAGCATTGGTAGATTACAAGCTAAGCCACTTGGTTTAGCTCTTTAACTCACTATTTGCTAGCCCTTGGTTGATCATCCTATGCTTACCTTACTATTTAATAAAGTAACCATGGTTACTTTTCTACCATGGTTAGTTAGTGCGTTACGTTTATTTAATCGTTTACGTGTTCACTCGGTCGCTTAAATGTTTTCGTAATACTTTCTCGTAAATGGTTCGCGACGTAAATTCTTTCATATTTATTCCTTGTGTTTTGAATTATCATGCTTGAATATAAATCCGTAAGGTTTTAAATTTGTAACTATATTGTGATTCCCGTAATCCTCGATGATTCGTAAATATGGTCATTTTTTAATGTTCATTTTCTTCGAAAGCTAATAGCGTTTACATACACTCATTTGGTACGTATAATCATAATATCAACTCCGAAGCTCATTTTTTCATGCACTACATAGTGTGGGCTAAAAAGTCTTCCCCGTCCATCAGGATTACTATTCATTAAATGTTTTTACAAAGTCTCAAAAATTCGAGTTATTACACTTATCCTTAGGGCTTCTTTGATTTTCACCCTGTCCCTCACCTTTCTTACCCTCCTTCACACTCCCCTCTTTAGGTTTAGTAGATTTTACAACTGATTTCTTTTGAAAGAAATCAGAGGGGGCTTTCTTAGCTTTGGATTTAGAAACTTTTATTGGTTTGGTAGCTTGGGTAGACATCTATTTTGTCATTGGCACAGATACCATAGCTACACTAGAAGGCAAAGAAATGTGTGAGGTTGGAAGAGTAGAGACAGTAAAATTTACCTGACTTACCTGAGTTCCCTCAATTACTGGAAAATAGTACAGGGGCACCTCATTGTGATGGTTTGCCTATTTAAATCTGCAATAATCCTTCTTTCTTGAACCCAACAATTCAGCTTGTTGGTTGGGTTCTCAATCTCAATATTCTCAATAAGATGGTTAGCAAGCATCATAAAGAAGCTAGCATAATAGAAACTTTTACCTCTCTTATTAAGTTCTCATAACTTAAAGCTTAACTCAAACAAAACATAGTCACTGAAATTGAAATACTTATCAGTAATTAGCATGTAAAGCATGTTGAGCATGGATATATTGATAGAATCAAAGTTGCTAATTTTACCAGAAAATACTTTAGTTATCACATCACAACGATAACTCCATTCTTTCCTAAGACCCAACCTTCTAATTTCACTTAACTTAGAGGTAGTGAGTGCATAGCCCATAGAATTAAGCATGTTAACAATGTCAGTGTTTGTGTGTGGAGCAGTTACAGTGTTATCAGGAATCTTAAAGCATGCTTTGATAATATCACTATTTATGCAAAACTCCTTACCTTTTAGAGTGAAAGTGATGGTCTTGTATGATGAGTTGTACACTGCAGTTGTCCACATCTCCTCTACAACCTCAGAGTAAATGGTGGGTGATTCCAGCATGGCGTAGTTGAGTTTGCAGTTCTTCACAAAATCCATCATTTTGTGATAGTCACCAGATTGCTGAATCTCCTTGTTTACTAAAGATGAGAAGTTGTTTTTCTCATAGATGTAACCGGTTTGAGACATGATTTTCACTACAGGTACCATTGTTAGAGATTTGGACTTTGCAGAGAGAGAGTTTGCTTTTGAGAAGAAAGAAGTTAGAGCAATTGAATTTTGAGAATGATAAAAGAAAAGAATGAAAAAGAATTTAGCTTTTATACTATCTCAGAAATAAACTGACAAAAATAATATAGTGAAATAAAGGACCAATAAAAATTGCCCAAAATAGCCGTTTAAAAATAAATAAACTGTAAAAATTCTGTCACTTATCCATCGTGTCATGCTTAGAAACTGTAAGTATACTCGATGGATAATGTTAAGAGAATTAACGGCTAGGATTGAGACAATTCGACGGATGAAGATAAAATAGTTATCCGTCGAGTTATAAAATATTCCAGAAAAATAATTGATTTTTATAGACAAACTGTATTCTGACGGATGAGCAAACTCGATGGATAATGATCATCCGCCGGGATGTAAGTTTTGACTTAGCCAATATTTCATCCAAAACAGAAAAATCAATTAAATTTCTGGCTGCATAACAACTTGCAAAATATCTGAAAAAATTCAAGAAAAATTAAGCAAACCTAATTCACTTACCAACATTGAAAAGGTGGATTCATCAAGTGGCTTGGTAAATATATCTGCAAGCTGCTTTTCACTTGGAACAAAATGAAGTTCCACAGTACCATTCATCACATGTTCCCTAATGAAGTGGTACTTGATGTCTATGTGCTTTGTTCTTGAATGTTGTACTGGATTTTAAGTGATGGCAATTGCACTTATGTTATCACAGAAAATAGGAATCCTATCCACTTGTAGACCATAGTCCAACAATTGGTTTTTCATCCACAAAATCTGTTGTTAATTATATTTGAGATGTCATGTTTAATCTGTTGTGTTTAGTTTTCAGAACTTAATATCAGGACCTACTGGAAATCAGAACTTACTGAAGTTAGAACTTATATCAGAACTTAAGGCCGTCAGGATTTATATCAGGACTTAAGTGGGGATACTTCAGATAAGGAAAACAGCTGATTTATAGGAAAGGATCATGACTAAAACAATAGAAGATATGCATGAAGAGTTAGAAGACTTGTAAAAGATAATATCTGATTGATATTGTTAGATATATTTGATAATGTCATGGCTAATATGATTTATGTTTAGTTTTCAGATCTTACTTAACAGGACAAATCAGTACTTAACTGGGAATCAGTACTTATACTGGAAGTCAGGACTTAAGGATATCAATACTTATATTATCAGGAGATAATCATCAGAAGTTGGATATTAGAACTTAAGTGCTGAAGGACGATTAGATAAGGAAAGTAGCTTATTAAAGGAAAGAAGATCGAGATAAACATAAGAAGAGATATGCATGAAGAAGGAGTTCTATGAAGAATGGAATACTTGGAAGAAAAGATATCTGATTGATATATTTTAGGAAGCAGAATTATATTCCATATCAATTAGCGATTATCTTGTAACTGTGTAGTATATAAACACAGACATAGAATTTACACTATAAGTGTTATCATATTCGAGAAGATTATTCATTGTAACCCTAGCAGCCCTCGTGATATTTGTTTATCACTGAGAGGTAACAGTTCCATACTGTAACAGAGTTTATTGTTTTAATAAAGTTTATTTTCTGTTACTTAAGATATTAAAGTTCGATTTGATTGTATTATACACTGTATTCACCCCCTCTACAGTGTGTGTGACCTAACAAGTGGTATCAGAGCCTATCTGTTAACACACATACAGTTAAAGATCCAAACACAATCATGTCTGACATAGAAACTCCAACTAAGCCTACAAAAACTGAAGAACCTCCAAAGACACAAATTCAAAGTCGGTATGAAACCATCAGAGTTCCCATACTGAGACCATCTGAATATGCCATATGGAAGGTGAGGATGACCATGTTTCTGGAAGCTACAGATCCAGAATATCTTGATAGAATCAAGGAAGGGCCTCACAAACCAACCAAGCTCGCTGTTGTAGTTGCAGGTGAAGCAGCAAAAACCGTACCAAAGGAAAAGAGTGATTATACTACTGAAGATATTGCATCAATTGCTAAGGATGCTAAGGTACGACACTTACTGCATAGTGCCATTGATAATGTAATGTCAAACATGGTAATTAACTGCAAGACTGCTAAAGAGATATGGGATGCTCTGGAAACAAGTTGTCAGGGAACTTGTACGATTAAAAAGAACAGGAAGACAATACTCACTCAAGAGTATGAACACTTTGATTCAAAGGCTAATGAATCATTGACTGATTTATATGATAGATTTGTCAAACTCTTGAATGATCTGTCACTGGTTAATAAGGAGTATGATCTTGAAGATTCAAACCTTAAATTCCTGTTAGCTCTTCCTGAATGTTGGGATTTGAAGGCAACAACAATAAGAGACAATTACAATCTTGATGAAACAACTCTTGATGAAATTTATGGAATGCTCAAGACTCATGAACTTGAGATGGAACAAAGAAGCAAGAGAAAAGGAGGAAAGTCAAGAACAGTTGCTCTTAAGGCTGAAGAAGAATCCCCCAAGGCAGCTACCTCAAGGAAAGACAAGGGTAAAGCTCTTTTCACAAAGTCTGATACTGAGTCATCAAGTTCTGAAAGTGATGATGACTCAGATTCTGAAAGCTTGCCTGAGACTGATGCTGATGAGGAGATGATGAAGTTGTGTGCTCTTATGGTGAAAGGGATCACAAAGATTGCATACAGGAAGTTCAGGAAGGGAAAGAAGTTTTCCAGGAAAGGCATAAGTTCTGATAAGAAGAATTTCAGAAGATCTGAAGGCAGAGGAGGAAAGTCTGATAGAGGAGATTATACCAATGTCAAATGCTATAACTGTGGTGAGAAAGGCCACATATCTCCTGATTGCAAGAAGGTAAAGGGTGACAAAGGCAAGGCTCTTGTCACAAAGTAGAAAAGCTGGACAGACACCTCAGACTCTGAAAGTGAGGAGAACTATGCATTGATGGCAAATGCTGATAAAGAAAGTGCTGAGAGCAGTTCTGAAGCTGCTGAAACAAAGGTACCTCAGACTACTTATGCTTTTCATACTGATGATATTAATGAGTTGTGAAGATATCTTAAAACCATGTTTGTTAGTTATAGAGATCAAACTTTAACATGTGAAAGATTAACTTCTGAAAATCTTGCTTTTAAGAAAAGAAATGATTTCTTAGAAAAAGAGTTAGTTATGTTCCATCAAACTCAGAAGGATAGAGATGATGCTCTTTATGTTAGGGATGAAGTGCTAAAAATGAATGAATCTCTAAATACTGAGTTAGAAAAGGAAAGAGAGATAATCAGGACTTGGACTAACTTTGGCAGAACAACTCAAAATTTATTAAGTAGTGAAAATTGGAAAGAGGGCTTAGGTTATGGAGATGATAAGAATGATAAAGGAACTGTAGAAATTAAGCCTGTTGTTAAGCAAAAGCCAAAGTTAAAACCTGTTAAGTTTGTAACTGAAAAGTCTGATAATGATAAATCAGAAGTTAGAGAGGGATTAACTTCTGACAAACTAAAACAGGAAAAGACAGCTGAAGTAAACATAGGCTTAATGACAAAGAAACAGCTTAAGCATAAGCTGAAAGAAGTTAAGAATGTAAACAAGGTAAAATCACCTAGGAAAAATAGGAATGGAAAGGAAGGTGTGAATAAAAGCAATGATTATAAACCTGTTCCTGATGCTCCTAGGAAAACATGTCATAACTGTGAAAGTTCTAACCATCTGGCTTCTTTTTGCAGGAAGAATAAGAACATTAACTCCTTAACTTCAAAATCAGGAGTTAAGAGTTAGTCTGTTAGATATAAACCACAAAATCCTTGTTTTCATTGTGGTAGTTTATGGCATTCCATTTATACTTGTAAGGAATATCATAGTTTGTACTATGATTATTATCAATTAAAACCTTCTTTGAAGAAAGTTTCCATTGTTCCTTCTAGTGTAAATTCTGATTCAAAGTCTGATAGTGTAAGTTCTAATAAGAAAAATGTTAACATAAACTCTGATTCTAAATCCGCTGCAAATGTTAACAAACTTGATAAGGCCAAAGGATCCAAGCAATTTTGGGTCCTTAAAACTAATAATTAATGGTCTTTGTGATTGCAGGGCAACAGGAAAAATATCTTAGTTCTGGACAGTGGATGTTCAAGACATATGACTGGAAATAAAGCCCTCCTATCAGACTTTGTGGAGAAAGCTGGCCCAAGTGTTTCTTATGGAGATGACAACATTGGAAAAACATTGGGATATGGCAATATCAATCTTGGGAATGTCATCATTAAAGAAGTAGCTCTGGTCTCAGGACTTAAACACAATCTGCTGAGTATAAGTCAAATCTGTGACAGAGGTTATCATGTTGATTTCTTTGAAGAATACTGTGAAGTTGTGAGTAAATCTAAAGGCAAAGTTGTTCTGAAAGGATACAGGCGTGGTAACATTTATAAAGCTAAGCTTTCAACAAGTACTGATGGTTCTGCAATCTGTCTGATGAGTAGAGCATCAATTGAAGAGAGCTGGAATTGGCACAAGAAACTCTCTCATTTAAATTTCAACAATATAAATGAGCTGGTCAAGAAAGATCTTGTGAGAGGACTGCCAAAGTCAGTATTTGCTCCTGATGGCCTTTGTGATTCTTGTCAGAAGGCCAAACAAAGAAAATCTTCATTCAAGAGCAAGACTGAATCATCAATTTTTGAGCCTTATCATCTACTACATGTTGATCTATTTGGTCCAGTAAATGTCATGTCTATTGCAAAGAAGAAATATGCATTGGTCATAGTGGATGAGTTCACTAGATACACATGGGTGTATTTCTTGCACACAAAAAGTGAAACTGCATCTATCTTGATTGATCATGTCAAACATCTGGATAAATTGGTCAAAGATTCTGTGAAAACCTTAAGGAGTGATAATGACACTGAGTTCAAGAATTTGATAATGGAAGAGTTCTGCAAAAACCATGGAATAAAGCAGGAATTTTCTGCTCCTGGAACTCCACAGCAAAATGGAGTTGTTGAAAGGAAGAATAGAACTCTCATTGAAGCTGCACGTATATTGCTTGAAGAAGCAAAGCTTCCAACCTATTTCTGGGCTGAAGCTGTGCAGACTGCTTGTTTTACTCAAAATTCAACACTCATTAACAAGCAAGGAAAAACACCATATGAGATGGTGAAGAAAAAGAAGCCAAATCTGAAGTACTTTCATGTATTTGGATGCAAGTGTTTTGTTCTCAAGACTCATCCTGAACAGTTATCCAAGTTTGATCTAAAAGCTGATGAAGGAATCTTTGTTGGATATCCACTTTCCACAAAAGCCTTCAGAGTCTATAATTTGAGAACAAAAGTGGTTATGGAATCTATCAATGTCTCCTTTGATGACAAGAAGATTACTGGTCTTGAAGATTTTATTGACCATGATCAGCTGAGATTTGAAAATGAAGACTCAAATTCTGATACTGAAAATCCTGACAGTCTAAGTTCTGATACTGTAAATTCTGATGGATTAAACTCTGATGTTGTTGAAACTGTGGTGACTACGCCAAAGGAAGATGCACCTATGCAGGGGGAGCATACTCAAGATCTTACCACATCTCAAGAAACATCAGAACATACGTCTGGCTCTTCAAGTTCTGATTCGTCAAGTTCTGATAAGCCAAGTTCTGATAGTGCTGAAAATCTAAATTCTGATGAATCCAACTCAGAGAGCATAGTTTTAGGGGGAGCATCAGAAAATGAAAATGAAGACAGCATGGATCATGGGAGAGCATCCAGTTCTAGAGAAAACCTTCCATCTGCAAGGAAGTGGACAAAATCACATACACCTGATTTGATAATTGGAAATTCTGATGCAGGTGTCAGAACTAGAACAGGTACTTCAAACGAATGTCTTTATAATTCTTTTCTCTCTCAGACTGAGCCAAAGAAAGTGGAAGAAGCTCTTCAAGATGCTGATTGGGTGCAAGCAATGCAGGAAGAGTTAAATGAATTTGAAAGAAACAAAGTCTGGACCCTAGTGCCAAGACCAAAGAATAGATCTGTTGTTGGTACAAAGTGGGTATTCAGAAACAAAACTGACAGTGATGGCATAATTATAAGAAATAAGGCAAGGCTGGTTGCAAAAGGAGATTCTCAAAAGGAGGGAATTGATTATGAAGCCATAAGGATATTTTTGGCTTATGCTGCTCACAAAAAGTTTACTGTCTTTCAAATGGATGTGAAAAGTGCTTTTCTCAATGGAGAATTGGAGGAGGAAGTATATGTTGAACAACCTCCAGGCTTTGTAGACTCCAAACATCCAGATTATGTCTACAGGCTTGATAAAACACTTTATGGACTTAAGCAAGCTCCTAGATCATGGTATGAGACTTTAGCTCAGTTTCTTCTGGAAAGTGGATTCAACAGAGGAACAATAGAAAAAACACTGTTCTATCTCAACCATGGAAAGGACTTACTTCTGGTCCAGATTTATGTTGATGATATCATTTTTGGGTCTACAAATGACAGACTTTGCAAGAAGTTTGCCAAACTGATGCAGTCAAGGTATTAGATGAGTATGATGGGGGAACTTAGCTATTTTCTGGGCCTTCAAGTCAAGCAGAATGAAGAAGGCACTTTTATTTGTCAAACTAAGTACACCAGAAACTTGCTGAAGAAATTTGGAATGCAAGATTGTTCAAGTGCATCCACTCCCATGGCCACTGCAACAAAACTGGATAAGGATACTGGTAAATCAGTAGATATTACTGATTACAGAGGTATGATTGGCTCTCTACTCTATCTAACTGCTAGTAGACCTGATATCATGTACGCTACCTATCTTTGTGCAAGATTTCAAGCAGATCCAAGAGAACCTCACTTAACAGCTGTGAAAAGAATTTTCAAGTATCTTAAAGGAACAGCTGATCTGGGATTGTGGTATCCTAGAGAATCAGATTTTAAACTAATAGGTTACTCAGATGCAGATTTTGCAGGTTGCAAAATTGACAGGAAAAGCACAAGTGGAAGCTGCCAATTTCTTGGAGGCAGATTGGTTTCTTGGTTCAGCAAGAAACAAAAGTCAATTTCCACATCAACTACAGAAGCAGAGTATATTGCTGCAGGAAGCTGTTGTGCACAGATTCTTTGGATGAAGAATCAGTTACTGGATTATGGGTTAACATATTTCAAAATCCCTATTTACTGTGATAATCAAAGTGTTATTGCTATGACAGGTAATCCAGTTCAACACTCTAAGACAAAGCACATCAGCATCATGTACCACTTCATAAGGGAATATGTGGATGAAGGTATAGTGGAATTGCACTTTGTTCCAACAGATCAACAACTAGCAGATATCTTCACAAAACCATTGTGTGAAGCCACTTTTACAAGATTGGTAAATGAACTTGGAATGGTTTCAGGTTCTTTCTCTAAATCTGCTTAGTCTTGTTCTGTTATATCAAACTTTATGATCAGTATTTACAGAAATTAATCTCTTTGTGTATTCTGTGCTTAATTGACAAATGTGTTTAAGTACTGACTGTTGTCTGATATATGTTTCTAAACTCTGATAAGTGATATGTCTGTTTAAGTAACTATTCAATCCTATGAGGATAACTGTGCTAGATGCTGACCTAGTAGTCTTCAATAAACAAATGATCCCATGTAAGAAGTAATTATTTCTGTGGAAATCTATTGACACAAGCAAAATTCTGATAATTGAGCTTAGTTGAGTCTACTTTGTTTATCTTATTACTAAGTCACAAATTAGAATAATGCTACTCATTTGTTAAGTTCTGATACTAGTAAATCTGCTGAATGCACTAAGTGCTGATAAACCTCACTTATCAAAAGAAAAAGCAAAAGGATCAAAGAATAAAATCAGGTACTCCTTTGAGATCTAGAGTAAAAATATGGAAGGGACGACCCAAGTGCATTGCTGGTATTAAGTAAATATGCATTAGAAAAGCAAAATATTTTCTTGGTGACTTTTCACACTCTATGATTACTGGAGAAATACTCTGATAATAGCATAAATTCTGATAAGCAGTCGTGACTCACTTACACTGAGAAGCCACTGTGAAATGGAATTTAAAAAGATGCATAAAATTAGCCCAAAATTATTGAGGTGGACTCAAGCATGAACTCATTCAACAGAAGGTTTCAGAATAATGACAGCTCTTTAGCAAAGTTTTAGTTATGCCTTATTTCTAAGATGTACAGAAGTGAATCAGACTTTTCTCTTTGTCTGATATTTAGCTTAATGCACACACTAATCACTCCATATGAATGATGAAAATTATTGTGGTGATCTATGTTGTTTTAGATAAACAGTCATTGTGTCACTTTGCACGAATTCTGAGGACAAGTTCTGGTTGCATGTTCTGATGATTAAGTTCTGAAGAATATAACTCAGAACTTGTATGAGGACCTACTAAGATAGGCATTCCTTTTTCGAGTTAAGAAATTATGTTCTGATGACTGTTAAGTTCTGATATAAGTCTAAGTTCTGATATTACAGTCTAATTCTTTACTTAACTTATCTGTGGATAAAATTTGATAACAGTCTCGGTTCAAACTAGAATATGTTGAAGTGGAAGATTAATAGTCACTATGGTTAGGGTTAATGGTATTCGTACTTGAACAGTCAACTTTTACTTGCTTCTTGTGCGCATTAAACCATGTTTTCTCTTTCCAATGAATGTTTTTCTTTTTCCAAGTCTAGGGAGACGAGGTAGAATTAATTCTACCTGTCAGCATTAAATTCCTTTGCGTCTCCTGGCATTCTCTTGCCTATATAAGCAACCACTTCACATCAGCCTTCCCATCAAATCTTTTTTCACAAACTCACCTTACCTTCATACTTTTTCTTTCAAAAACACCATGGTCAGATACAACATGTTTTTGAACTACGAAACCTTCAATATGGAGCTAAGCTGTGCCGATTCGCAGCAGGAATGGCACGTCACTGCCATTCCTGATGAGATATGGGACTCTGTCCCACAGGAGGTACTCACCCACCTCATGTTCTTCTATATGGACTACCATCGCCATCTGGAGCGATTGGAGGAGGAAAGGCTGGAAGCTCTCCGCCCGCAAGAGCGAATCATTCGACTCGCCATTCTGTTTGTCGAGAGTAGGAAGAAGAAATGATTTATTTTCTTCTTCCTATTTTTCTTCATCATCAGCCTTGCCCTGCTTCTTGAGCTAGGACTAAGGCTGTTGATGTTAGGTTTAGCAGCTTAGGGAAATCTTGTATAAATTCTGATGTAATTTCAATTTCATGAATGTATTCTCTTAATATATTAATAAATTTTTTTTTTCAAGATTTTGTCTCTGAGATATTTTGTAATGCATTGATAAATCCTGATAAATATTTATATTCTGATGACCATATAAATTCTGTTTTAATTTAAGTTCTGATTTTCCTTTATCAGTACTTACTCATCTGATTTATCTTGGTCATTTTCACTTGATTTATTTTTAGAATATTAATGTTGCAGTGAAAAATAATTAAATAAGTGGGAACGGTTTCAATTTTGAATTAAAACTGTTTCACCTTGATTAATGGAATATCTGGGTAAGTGGAACGGTTTTTTCCTTGAAAAACGGCAGGTATAGTAATGATTACTGTTTTCTCGTGCCCAGTAACTATCTGTTATTACTACATGTCTGACATGTGTCCAACGATTACATTTTTTTTAAAAAGTGATAGGGATAAATAAATCCTGGTTGTATAATTAAATATTGCAAGGTGTGGGCTGCTAGGCCCAATAAGAAGATGTATGACATTCAGACCAAGAAGGTCAACATATTGATCAGGCCTGATGGACCAGATCAGGCCTGATGGACCAGATCAGGCCTGATGGAACAAAGAAGGCCCAAAAGCCCTGATTATTTATTAATTTCGTAATTAATAAATAAAGGAGGAAAACAGCTATTAAGATAAGTCCTAGTGGGGATATAAATCCTTGTAGATTGGCCTCAAGGGGACCTAAAAGGATAAGGAATCAGTTTCCTACTATCTAGGACTCCAAAGTCCATTCTAATTATGAGACTTGCCCACCAACTCTCCTATACCAAGTCCAATTCAAGGACTCTCAACATCTATATAAGGGGTCTCACCCCACAAATCAGAACTACGTTTTTTGGCTTGATTCTCTAATTCACAGAGATACGTAGGCATCTCGTAAAGGCAGAATTAAGCTACGAAACACGAGAGCAGCCATTAAAGGCCTTGAGCTCCCGAATCTTAGTAATAAATACAGCAAATAATAACCTTAGTTTTTTATCTATAACATTTGGCGCCGTCTGTGGGAAGTGAACAACAACCATGGCGAGAACACGGAGAACAACTAGCGCTCTGGAGGAGGGAACACCATCAGGGACAACTCAGGTGATTTCGTTAACCGTGGAGATTCCTCCCCACTCAACTTATGCATCTACTCAAGCGGAAACCCAGATAGGGGCAACTCAACCTCAGCCACAAGGGATGACTCCCCCAACTATTCAAGGTTGGAGGAAGTGGATATGCTGGGCGAAGTGAAGCACGAGGGCAATCGCCCCCTTATATACGAGGTTTGGCTCCTATCCCCGAGGATCGGGAATTTTCTGGTCCTTACACTGAGAGAGATTCCGAATCTTCGGATGATGAAGTGGCCCCAAGAAGGAGACATCCAGGCAAGGAGCCAATGGCCGATGGAAGGCAACGCCCTCGAAGCACCCAAGGGGCGAATCCCCAGGAAGTGCAGGAAAGGATAATGGCTCATGAGGCTGAGATCCAAAGGCTGAGGCATGACTTGGAAGCTCACCAGGCCACCAGACCCTAGATACCTCCTAGGGGGAGAAATCCTCCTCCTGTCATAGACCTGGATGGTCCGGTACGAAGAAGGGCTGTCTTCCCAAGAACTGATCCAAACAATCTCCTTCCCCTTGGAGATCCTGATGATCCAACTCCACCCTTCACAGAAGAAATAATGAATGCCCATATCTCAAGGAAAATCAAGATGCCCACTATCAAAGCCTATGATGGCACCGGAGACCCCGCTAACCATGTCAGGACATTCTCTAATGCACTGCTGCTGCAACCCGTGAATGACGCTATTAAATGCCGAGCCTTCCCTCAAACCCTGTCGGGTATGGCTCAAAGATGGTACAGTCGCTTACCCCCAAACTCTATTGGATCGTTCAGAGAGTTAAGTCAGGCTTTTATTAAGCAATTCATCAGCGGGAGAGTCCATGAGAAAAGTTCAGCATCTCTTATGAGTATTGTGCAGGGAGCTAAGGAATCCTTGAGAGATTACCTGAATCGTTTCACAAAAGAGGCTTTAAAAGTCTCGGACCTTGATGATAAAGTAGCCATGATAGCACTGCAACAAGGAACTAGGGATGAGTTTTTCAAGATGTCCTTGGCCAAACGTCCCCCTGAAAGCATGTTGCAGCTCCAAGAGAGGGCAGGGAAGTATATCAAGGTTGAAGAAAGTATGAGGAAGACCGTAATAAGTAATGAGCCCACTGGAGGCAAGAAGCGGAAAACTGATCTAGAATATATTGCAAAGGACAAATATCCTAGAACCGAACAAAACCCTGATTCAACCCCCAAGAAGGGAGGACCTGGGAAAAAGTTCACTGAATACGCTAAGCTGAATACTCCTAGAAGTCAAATTTTGATGGAGATTGAGAAAGATAGAGATATTCGCTGGCCTAAGCCCTTGAAGGCTGATCCCGCCAAGCTAGATAAGAGCAAGTATTACAGGTTTCACAAGGATGTTGGCCATGACACCGATGAGTGTAGGCAATTGAAAGATGAAATTGAGTTTTTGATTCGAAAAGGAAGATTGAACAAGTATACTGGAGATGGAGGGGATAGAAATAATAGTGGAAGGAAGAATTTTGAAGATCGTAGGAGGGACCAAGACGATCAGGGGCGGAATCCCCAACCTAGTGGGCCGGTTATAAATGCAATTTTTGGAGGACCACGACGCCCTCAAGGACCTGTGATAAACACAATCTTTGGAGGTCCGACTGCTGCTGGATTGTCCAAAAATTCAAGAAAGGCATATACTAGAGAGGTTATGCATATTGTTGGAGAAGCCCCGAAGAGGGCCAGGACAGAAGTAACATTGGCTTTTGATGATTCTGACCTAGAGGGCGTAAAGTTTCCTCATGATGACCCGTTGGTCATAACACCAATAATAGGAAATAGCCCGGTTAAGAGGGTTCTTGTGGATAATGGTGCTTCTGTGGATATATTGCTCCACGACGCCTTTCTAAGGATGGGGTATAACGATTCCCAGTTGACACCAACCGACATGCCGATATATGGATTTGCTGGAGTAGAATGTCCTGTGGAAGGAATAATCAAACTGCCAACCACCATAGGTACGGAACCAAGACAAGCAACGCAGATGTTCGATTTCATGGTAGTAAAGGCTAGTTCAACTGATAATGCTATCATGGGGAGAACAGGGATACATGCTTTAAGGCAGTCCCCTCTTCCTACCATTCAGTTATGAAGTTTCCCACCCAAAACGGGATTGGAGAAGAGAAAGGAGATCAAAAAATGGCTAGAAGCTGTTATGTGGCCTCTTTGAGGGCAGATGGAGTCGGGGGGCAGGTTCTTCCTATTGAAGATATGGATGTCCGAGAAAATGATGAGAAGAGAGGAAAGCCAGCAGAAGACTTGGTTTCGGTTTCTTTAGACCCCGAGAATCCTGAGAGGATGACTTTCATTGGAGCCACACTAGAGGAGCCCCTTAGAGGGAAGTTGGTGAAATTTTTGCAAGAAAATAGTGATGTATTTGCATGGTCAGCAGCTGATATGCCAGGCATAGACCCGGAGTTGATTACTCACAAGCTAAACGTGGATCCAAGCCGGAAGACAGTGAAACAAAAGAAAAGAAATTTTGCCCCGGAAAGATAAGAGGCTATAAAATAGGAAGTAGAGAAGCTCCTAGAGGCTGGTTTCATTGAGGAGATTCAATTTCTGGAGTGGTTAGCAAACCCTATAATGGTGAAGAAGGCTAATGGAAAGTGGAGGATGTGTATAGACTTCACTGATCTGAATGATGCATGCCCTAAAGGCTGTTTTCCATTGCCAAGGATTGATACTTTGATTGATGCCATTGCTGGGCATGAGATGCTGAGTTTCATGGATGGATTTATCGGATATAATCAGATTAAGATGCACAAAGATGACATTCCAAAGGTATCATTTATCACTGACTTTGGAGTTTATTGTTATCTTGTTATGGCGTTTGGTCTTAAGAATGCGGGAGCCACCTATCAAAGGTTGGTAAATAAAATTTTTAAGGATCTTATTGGTAAGACTATGGAAGTCTATGTTGATGACATGTTAGTCAAGAGTCTAGTAAAGACTGATCATATAACCCATTTGAGGGAAGCTTTTGAGATCCTGAGGTACCACAAGATGATGTTGAATCCTACGAAGTGCGCTTTCGGAGTAGGATCTGGAAAATTCAGAGAGCGCCTTGAGCGCGGTGTTGGTTAAGAAGGAGCTAAAAGTCCAGAAACCCGTATATTATGTCAGTATAATTCTGCATGGTGCTGAATTGAATTATTCAACTATTGAGAAATTTGCTCTAGCCTTGGTAATGGCTTCAAGAAAACTGCGTCCTTACTTTCAGGCTCATCAGATTGAGGTGTTAACGAATCAGCCACTGAGAAATATCATTCACAGTCCCAAGGCAAGTGGGAGATTGATTAAGTGGGCAATAGAGTTGGGAGAGTTCGATCTCAAGTATAAGTCACGTACGACCATAAAAGCCCAGGCACTAGCTGACTTCGTGGTGGAATGTACCATACCCAACCAAGAAGTCGGGGGTAGGAAGATACCATACCTCAAGACAAGGGAGTCGATAATGGGGACAGAGAGAAGGATGATAAGGAGAAAGAATATTGGGTTCTCTATTTTGATGGAGCATCAAAAACAAATTCCAGTGGAGCAGGGTTGGTTTTGCAAAGCCCTGATGGATTCTTAATTGAGTATGCTATGAAGCTAGACTTCCCAACCACAAACAATGAGGCAGAGTATGAAGCCCTGATTGTTGGCCTTGGTCTAGCTGGGACACTTAGAGTCAAAAACTTAAAGGTTCGTGGAGACTCGAAGCTGATCATATCCCAGGTAAAGGGAGAATTTGAGGCAAGGGATGATACGATGGCTAAGTGTGTCGGCCTAGTAAGGGCTGTGATGACCCAATTTAATGAATGCCATGTTGAACACATTCCAAGGGAAGAAAATGCTAAGGCAGATGCGCTATCAAAGTTTGCTTCATCTGAGATAGAAGAAAGTTCGGGAAGTGTGTACTTCCGTGTTTTGAAGACACGAAGCATAGATGTTAAGCTTGTGGCTCCCATAGGCCTGGGGATGTCATGGATTGATCCTATCAAGGCTCACATTCAAACCGGTTGGTTGCCAAGTGATACAACTGAAGCATGGAAGTTAACTGTTCGAGCACTAAGGTACTCTTTGATAGATGGGATTCTTTACAAAAGATCTTTCGTGGTTCCCTACTTGAGATGTCTCAGGCCCGATGAGGCACGCTTGGCTCTTGAAGAAGTGCATGAAGGTATTTGTGGACAACACTTGGGGGGCAGGGCCTTGGCTCATAAGATAACTCGTCTAGGCTTTTATTGGCCGGAAATGATGGCTGATGCCAAAGAATATGTGAAGAAGTGCGACCATTGTCAGAAGCATGCACCTGTTGTTAGACAACCTCCCGAGATGCTGACATCTATCAACTCGCCTATTCCCTTTGCTATGTGAGGGATGGATATTCTAGGGCCTTTCCCTATGGCCACGGCACAAAGGAAGTTCCTGATTGTAGGCATTGATTATTTCACTAAGTGGATTGAAGCCAAATTCTTGGCCAAAATTACAACTAAACAGGTTGCACAATTCCTGTGGGAAAACATTATGTGCCGATATGGAATTCCCCGTGTCCTAGTCACCGATAATGGAACGCAGTTTAACAACGAGGAATTCAAGAAGTATTGTGAAGAAAATGAAATTGAGTTACGGTTCACCTCCGTGGCTCACCCACAAGCCAATGGGCAAGCAGAAGTAGCAAATCGAATAATCCTGGATGGACTAAAGAAGAGGATCGAGAAGTCAAGAAATAATTGGGTGGATGAGATACTTCCCATATTGTGGGCCTATAGGACTACTTGTAGACTCACGACAGGAGCAACTCCCTTCATGTTGGCGTATGGGGCAGAAGCAGTAGTTCCAGTGGAGATATCACATTCCTCTCCAAGGATTCAGGCTTTCAATGCTGAGGAAAATGAGGAAGGACAAAGGTTGGCTCTAGACTTAATCGATGAAGTGCGAGAAGAAGCACATGCAAAGATAGTAGAGTATCAGAAGAAGGCTTCATTCTACTATAACTTAAGGGTTAAAGAAAGGTTCTTTAAACAACTTAAGGGGTAGGACAGAAAGGGAAACTTGCCCCAAATTGGGAAGGGCCGTACAAAGTCAAGAGCGTTCAGGGTAGAGGAACCTACAAGCTGGAGACTATGGATGGTTTTGAATTCCCGAGAACCTGGCACGCACAAAACCTGAAGGTTTACTATGTGTAAGATAGTCGAAGTACAATTCTCACTTATCATTGTGACAAGTAGGTTTAAAAGCACCTTGAAGCTTTGTTTGCGTAGGATTTTTATTTTCTAGCTATTATTGATCAGGGTCGAACCCATATATGTAAGGTTTTGGAAAACCAGACTTGAAATTGAAGAGTTCGAAATTATTTCAACCTATGGATGTTTGAGTTGTGATAATACTTGTGTGGCCCATTAGGCCAAGTTTGAATATTAAAGTATCGGAAAAATAAAGAAGAGAGATGTGAATAAGGAAAGTAGCATATAAAATAACCCCGAAGGGTAATAAGTTTTAATACAAACAAAAGTCCAGACATAAGTTAAGGATAAAATTACAGAATAGAAAAACTACTCCTCCATGCGGGAGCCTTCATTCTCTTGCTCCTTATCAGCGCCTTCAGCATCCTTCGCAGGAGAAGCGGGAGGAGAAGCAGTGTTAGGATCCGAGATGCGATCATCTGGCTGAGGGGAGTTGAAGAGGGCATCTATGCTGTCCTCCGACTCAGCCTGCTCGGGACTTATAAAGTCCTTAGGGTCGACTAAGCCCGGGTGCTTCTCAGAAACTGCCTTTACGGCCGCATCCCATCCCTGAGTAAACTGTAGGGAATAAAGACCCTCATCATGAATCTCCATGAGATTCTTAAACTTGTCAGAATCCATGTAGTCATCAATGAGCTTATCCTTATCGCTCCTAAGTTTCACCAGCTCGGAATGAGCCTTAGCCAACTCCTCTTTCTTCGTGTCCAGCTTCTTCTCCAGGACCTTGGCTCTCTCCTCCCATTTCTTCATCTCCTTCTCAAACCCATCTGAGTTACCCTTCCAGGATCTAGCCTGGTGGAGGGCCGCCTGGAAGTAGGTATTACTCTGCAAAGAAGTATGTATGAGTTAGCACAAGTTCGTTGAAATACGAGAAAGTTGGGATTCAAAGAAAAAGAGAAAAAAGAAAGTTATCGCAGCTTGGGCTTGAGAACCCAGAAGCTCAATAGTCTCGATATCACTCCCCGTAATAATGTCAGTAAAGTCATAGGGAGTGATGGAATGGTACGACCAATCCTTAGCATGTTTGGTGGATCCAACCACCGTATCGCTCCTCCTGAAGCCCCAGTTAGGCCTGAAGGAATGTGCCTTAAGTGGAAGATCCACATCATCCCCCAATTCGACCACCGGGACGTGGGGCATAAGAAAAAAAGGACCGTCAGGTTTGTTCCTGGGGTCCTTATTTAGCTTGGCCCTCTTCTGGCGGCCTGACTCCCCTTCCTTGGGCCTGTTGACATTATTGATGGCCTCGCAAGCTGAAAAAGAAAGATAGAAAGAATATTAAATTGCAGGAGAGATAAAACATTACAATTAAAGGGAAGGAAAAATGGTTATCCAGTTATAAATTTACCCTTATCACTGGCCTGAGAGAGACCGACTTTCTTCAAGGAAAACTCCTCTAAGAGGGTCCAGGTGTCTGTTTTCCCATCATCTGAAATTAAGGCTTGGTAGGCCACCTCCTCCTCATCAGATAATCTGATGCTACCTGGACTCCCATCTGACACTTTGCAAAAGGGCCTACGAAAGAGTGTGGCCCAATCACCCCCAGCCCAGGTCAGCCTCACAAACTCGTCCCTCTATTTAGGGTTGTTCTCAACTATGGAATTACTATCAAAGATATGAGGGATTTTGGGCCGTTGACGAATTAAAACCCAACCTGGTTGAATCATGGCGCTATTATAGAATTGGAAAACTTTCCTAAAGACAGCTACGGAAAGAGGAAAACTGTTTCTAAGACAAAGGACCATAAAACAGATAATGTTCCTCCAAGCGTTAGGAGGGAGTTGACAAGGGTTAATTTGTACATCGGTAAGCAAGCGAGGAATAAATTCATGGAATGGGAACCTAAGACCCGCGGTCAGGGCTCCTCGATAGATAAACAAAGTATCCCCCTCCCAATTACTAGTCCTATCCCCAGGGGCGGCTGGAGTGATCCTAAGGTGGGGTGGAAGTCTATACAGGGTGTTCATGGACTCTATCCTACCATCTAACTCATGAAAGGTGTTACCATGGTTATACGAATCTAACTCAGATAGAGAGGGATATTCATCACCTCTCGAGTTAATCATATCAAGTAGGGAAGTATATGGAGATTGAATTTGAATGTGTGTACCTCTCTTAGAGACATTCATCTTCTGCAAACGAGCCAAGTCACGATCCGCCATTGATATGCTTCGATTGAAGGCTTGAAACCCATAAAAACCTGAGAAAGGTGGAGCTGCGGTGGCTGAGGATGCTGGAAATCGCCTTCTCAAAGGGAGAACTTTAGAGAGATTTATGAGAGAAAATGAGAAATGTGAAGTGAAGTGAGGATTCTCACTTCACACTACACTTATATAGGAGAAAAGCTCAGAATACGAGGCATTTCTAGGCCCATTTAGCCAGGCCCAACCTAAAAGCCCATCTACCAGAAATATCAGGAATAATCTAGAAGCTACTGTGGAAAATGAAGGGTCGAGAATCGACCAGAATTTTAAAATGGTTCGATCAGAGTCCTAATCGACAAAGAAAAAAATCCTAATCGATACTTCAATCGATCAAGAGGGAAGAAACCTATTAAGTTCGATCAGAGTCCTGATCGACGCCAAACAGGATCCTGATCGATACTTTATTCGAACAGAAGGAAAGAAATCCCCTAAGTTCGATTAGAGTCCTGATCGACCCCAAAAAGGATCCTGATCGATATCTCATTCGAGCAAGAAGGAAGAAAAATACTAAGATCGATCAGAGTTCTGATCGACACAGAAGAGAATCCAGATCGATATTTCATTCGATCAGAACGGTAGAAAGCCACCTAGTTTGATCAGAATCCTGATCGAAATCGATCAGGAATTATGGTCGATTAAGCCCATGTTTCAGTCGACTAGAGTGTCACTTTGAAGGCCAGTTCGATCAGAGTCCTGATCGAAATCGATCAGGAATCCTGATCGATTCCGCATAGATCCTGATCGAAGATCACGTCGACCAGAATGTTAGTTCCTGAGCTAGTTCGATCAGGATCCTGATCGAAATCGGTCAGGAATCCTGATCGATTTTTTATATACATCATGATCGATTTTAAGCTAGAAAATTAGGGAAAAATCCAGAAATTAAGGATAAATCCCAGAAAATTAAGGATAAATCCCAGAAATTAAGGATAAATCCCAGAAAATAAGGATAAATCCCAGAAAATTAGGGAAAAATCCAGAAATTAGGGAAAAGTCCAGAAAAGTAGGGAAAAATCCAGAAATTAAGGATAAATCCCAGAAAATTAGGGAAAAATCCAGCAAATTAAGGATAAATCCGAGAAAATTAAGGATAAATCCCAGAAATTAAGGATAAATCCCAAAAAATTAGGGAAAAATCCAGAAATTAAGGATAAATCCCAGAAAATTAGGGAAAAATCCAGAAATTAAGGATAAATCCCAAAAATTTAGGGAAAAACCCAGAAATTAAGGGAAAAATCCAGAAAATTAGGGAAAAATTCCTGGAAATTAAGATAATTCCTGAATTAAAGGAAAAGTCGTTGTAAGTGTGTAGGTCGCTCCACACTTTACGCAAAAACGAAACCCTGTAAGGGAATGAATAGACTTAACTTCTGTGAAACCTAATCAATTTTTCCCAAAAGTTGGGGGGCAAATGATAGGGATAAATAAATCATGGTTGTATAATTAAATATTGCAAGGTGCTGGCTACTAGGCCCAATAAGAAGATGTATGACATTCAGACCAAGAAGGTCAACACATTGATCAGGCCTGATGGACCAGATCAGGCCTGATGGAACAAAGAAGGCCCAAAAGCCTTGATTATTTATTAATTTCGTAATTAATAAATAAAGGAGGAAAACAGCTATTAAGATAAGTCCTAGTGGGGATATAAATCCTTGTAGATTGGCCTCAAGGGGACCTAAAAGGATAAGGAATCAGTTTCCTACTATCTAGGACTCCAAAGTCCATTCTAATTATGAGACTTGCCCACCAAGTCTCCTATACCAAGTCCAATTCAAGGACTCTCAACATCTATATAAGGGGTCTCGCCCCACAAATCAGAACTACGTTTTTTGGCTTGATTCTCTAATTCACAGAGATACGTAGGCATCTCGTAAAGGCGGAATTAAGCTACGAAACACGAGAGCAGCCATTAAAGGCCTTGAGCTCCCGAATCTTAGTAATAAATACAGCAAATAATAACCCTAGTTTTTTATCCATAACAAAAAGAGTATAAGTAAGACAGAGAGAAGATTTTTTTTAATCTTTTATTTCCTTTCATACTTTTTCTCTACTTGCTTTTACTCTCTTTCTTCTTCTCACGTTGGTTTTTCATACAGACATTTTACCAAACACCTAACAGGCACTCTTAAATCTCAATTTTTCACATGGCACCTAAGGATTTAATCATTGATGGAGCTAAATTTGTTCCAAACAACTATGCTGCAATTCTTGATCATGCTGAAGCTCCATCTGAATTGCATTTTGTGTAAGATCTTCTTGCACACAGTGAGATTGGGTATGCATTGACCCAGCCTTCAGTCTTTTCGAGCCAACAAGTTCTGACATTTTGGCGGACTGGGCACTTTGATAATGGTGGTACACATGGCACTCCTAGTATTGTTTTCGAAGTGGGTGATTCTTCATATGCAGTCACTCCTGGTACAATACGCAGGGCTCTACATCTCCCAGAAGGATGTACCTTTTCAATTCCAGAGGAATCAGCTCTTCAGGAGTTAATGGCCAAATTGGGGTATGAACAGAGTTTGGCAAAACTTGGGTAGTTGAAACGGGCTCATATCTGAAGAGAATGGAGCTTCTTCTTTGACTGTATCAATAAAGCTTTTGGGAACAAGTGTTCGAATTTTGATGTTATCCCAATTATGAGTCAGCACATCGGGTATGCTGTTATAAACCAAACTCATTTTGATTTTGCAACTGCTATAATTGGTTTTATTGGGGATAGGATGACAGAGGATAAGAATGTTGTTTACTTTGCTAGATTCTGTCAACTTATATATACTTTTTGTACTGATGAACCTCAATTAGTCAGTTCCTCAACTCCACCTTTTAAGGTTGCAAAACGCTACTTTAATGACCTGATAAATGCCGACACTAAGAAATCAGTGGTTAGACCTTTACAGATTCCTCAGTTTGTAAAACAGATCTTAGTAAATGCTAATCCTGATACTTATAGATCTGTTTATTCTGATGTCCAACCAACAACAACCTCCCAAACATCACAACAACCATCAGCACCTACCACTCATTCTACTCAACCTACCCTCAGGCAATATATCAAATCCTATCTCTCCACTTCACAGACAGTTCAACCCTCATCCTCAGCACCTACTGTGAAGCCTTCATCTTCCAAACCTAAGAGGACAAAGATTGTTCCTCAAACACTTCAGAAGAAAAGGAAGATTGCTTTGAGAGATGAATCTGATACTGAGGAATATGTTCCTTCTTCAGAACCTGTTATTTATGAAGCTGAGAAAGAGACTTCTCAGAAGGATTCTGGAATTGGGGGATCTAGGCTTCTCAAGAGGCTTAGAAGAATGACAGTTCCTGAAACTCCCAAGGAATCCAAATCTACAAAGAGATACAAGAAACAGGGGCAAATAGGCCAGTTTCAGATGATGAAGAGGAAGCAGCTAAGGAAGGGGATCAGGAATCTCTGATCTCACAAGAAAAGGAATTTGCTAAAGTTACTTCTTCTCCATCAACTCCATCTAAGGAAGCTGTTTCTGAAAAGGTCAACACACCATCTGTATCTCCTGTTGATCCAAGCACAAGTGCTGATATTGATGTTCAAAACTTGGTTGTGCCTGAAGTAATTCTCTTAGAAGCTCCAACAGCAACTAATCCTTCAACAACACCTGTTACTGATGCTATTCAAACTCCAGAGTTATCTACAACACCTTCTCTGCATCTAGATGTTGATGATCAGACTTTAGGTGAGCATCAGGATATGGCTGTTGATCAGAACTTAAAACCAGATCAGCAATTAGAGGATGCTGAAGCCTCCATTACTACTCACACTGTTGTTTTATCTGAAGATACTGATTCTGTTAATTCTGATGCTGCAAATGCTGGAGATACTGGTGATGCTGCTCCAAATGCAGATGCTGATGCAACAGGTCCTTCAGGACATACTCCTCAACAAACTACTCTTAAGTCTGAACTTGTTAAGAAGTTTGTTACCAGAGAAGCACTAGTGCCTTGGAGTGAAACTCCTGCCGGACAGGAGTGGACTAAGGAATGGAATTCAGTTTCCTGTGTTCCAACTGAAAAGCATCTTGCTGAGCACTTGACTAAAGCTGATGAAATGTTAAATTCTGATGATTTCAAAACCCAGCTTAGAGTCACTGCATTGAGTACTAAACATCTACAAGGTCTTCATTCAACTATTCATGCAGAGCTACACAAGATTCAGGAAGAATTTATCAAACAGGAACAAGTTCAAAAGATTGATAAGAAAAAGTTCTTCCAACCTACCTTTGACAGGATTACTTATATTGAGAAGACTCAAGATAATCAACAAGCTCAGATTGATGATATTCTGAAAAATCAAGCTTCTCAGCAATCACAACTTAATGAAATCCAAGCCTCAGTGGAATTGCTTATCTCTCTTCTACTACCTGCTGATGCCAAAAAGGGGGAGAAAGTAATTAAGTCCAAATGCAAGACTGACAAGACACTGAAAGGGAAGGATGATGAAAAGGATGATCAAGGAAACTCTGGAATGGGTAGAGGTCATAGTCAAGGTAGAGGTTTCACATCAAGAAAAGCTGAAATCACAAGTCACAAGACAAGTTCTGATACTGGGAAAAGAATAAGTTCTGCTACTGGTAAAAGGATAAGTTCTGATGAACTTTTAGATCTTGATGAGGAAATGTCAAGACAGTTATTTCTTTAGGAAAATCCAGGAATGGACTTGGAGAGTTTAATGGAAGAAGAAGCTAGACTTAAATTAGAGAAAGTCACATCTAAATCTGAAGCTTCTGGTAAAAAGCCACTTCCAAAACTCAAAGGCATTGTGATCAAAGAAAGGACACATACTGAAGCAACATTGGCTAAATCACAACCGCAGATAGATCCAAGATCCAAGGGTAAAGAAAAGGTTGGTGAACCTATCAAGGTTTATGTGCCTCCTGAGGATGAAGAAATTACTGATGAAAAGGATGATCTTGCTCTGACTTCAAGAAAAGTTCTTAAAACAACCTCTGACATGGATCAAGTTGTTCAGAGTCAAGAAACTGTAAGTTCTGATATTCAGAAGAAGCAAGTAACCTCTGACATAGCTCAAGTTAACTTGATATCAGAAGATAGACCAAAGACACTCCTACCAGGATTCACTAAAGAAAAACAGACTCAACCTTTGAAGACTACTGCAAGTGGTTTTGAAGCTAGAGTAGTTACTGGAAAGGAAGCAAGAGATAAAACTGGATTGGGAAGTGCTGATGAAAGAAGAATACATAACACTACCAATGATCCAACTTCCTTGAGTGAACCAGGTATTGGAGCAACTCCTGAGAGATTGAATCAACTGGAATCTGTACAAATGGTTTATCATACCTACTTGAAAGAATACATCTTGTTGTATTTCATGACAGATGATAGGGTTTATCATATAAGGCAAAATGCCATTCCATTGAAGTATTTTGAAGAATTGGAGCATGTACTATTCTTACTTCAAGTGGATGACAGATTGACAGGAACTGCTGCAAACTATTTGAAGGATCAGATTCAGAGACAGAAAAGGCTTTATTCTGTTAAGTCTGACAGCACATATGTTCCAAAGTACAGAGATCACAAGGGTGATATAGTTGAAATGAAGCCCAATTCTGCTCAAATTATAACTACCTTTCTACGGTACAGGGCTGTGGAATTCAATCTTTAGACTGATAAAGCTTATTTGATCAGACTGGATCAGGATATAAGAAAAGCAAAGATTAATGATCTCAGGGCTGCAATCTTTCAAATTGATGAAGATACTGCAGAGCTTAAAGATGCCAAAAGGAGAATGATTGATGAACTTAGATATGCTGAGAGATGTTTGTTGAAGAACTATCTCAGAACAACTCCTAACATCAGAGAGATCAGAAGATGAAGCCAAGTCAAAGATCTACAACTGCTTAAATTCTGATATTTGTACAGACTGTAGTTGTTATCAGAAGTTAAATATTGGTAAAGCTTTAAGGACTGTAAGTTGTAGTTATCTAGTCTAATTCTCATGCATTTGTACTTAATGTTTTTGACATCATCAAATATCTGTTAAACTTGTATATTATGCTAATTTACAAGTTGGGGGAGATTGTTAGATATATTTGATAATGTCATGGCTAATATGATTTATGTTTAATTTTCAGATCTTACTTAACAGGATAAATCAGTACTTAACTGGGAATCAGTACTTATACTAGAAGTCATGACTTAAGGATATCAGTACTTATATTATCAAGAGATAATCATCAGAAGTTGGATATCAGAACTTAAGTGCTGAAGGATGATTAGATAAGGAAAGTAGCTGATTAAAGGAAAGAAGATCGAGATAAACATAAGAAGAGATATGCATGAAGAAGGAGTTCCGTGAAGAATGGAATACTTGGAAGAAAAGATATCTGATTGATATATTTTAGGAAGCAGAATTATATTCCACATCAATTAGCGATTATCTTGTAACTATGTAGTATATAAACACAGACAAAGGGTTTACACTATAAGTGTTATCATATTCGAGAAGATTATTCATTGTAACCCTAGCAGCTCTCGTGATATTTGTTCATCACTGAGAGGTAACAGTTCCATACTGTAACAGAGTTTATTGTTTCAATAAAGTTTGTTTTCTGTTACTTAAGATATTAAAGTTCAATTTGATTGTATTATACACTGTATTCACCCCCTCTACAGTGTCTGTGACCTAACAGATATATTTTAGGAGACATAATTATATTCCATATTAATAAGAAGATATCTTGTAACTGTGTACTATATAAACACAACTTAGGGTTTACACTATATGTGTTATCATTCACGAGAAAGAATATACATTGTAACCTAGAAGCTCTTAGTGATATTGTTCATCACTGAGAGAGAATAACTGTTCTATTGTAACAGAGTTTATTATATTGAATATACTTGATTACTATTACATACTTGTGTTCGAAATCGATTTGATTGTATAAACACTATATTCAACCCCCTTCTATAGTATTGTGTGACCTAATAAGTGGTATCAGAGCCTTTCTGTTAACACACATATAGTAAGATCCAAATAATCAATCATGTCTGAAAAAACACAAACTCCAACTAAGCCCACCAAAACTCAAGATACTCAAAACACTCAAACCCACAGTCGATATGAGACTATTAGGGTTCCCATACTGAGTATCCCATATGGAAAGTGAAGATGGCTATGTTTCTGGAAGCTACAGATCCAGAATACCTTGATAGAATTAATGAAGGGCCATATAAGCCTACCAAGCTCTCTGTTGCAGTTGCTGATCAACCAGCAAAGACCATACCAAAGGAGAAAGGTTAATACACACCTGAAGATATCTCATCTATTGCCAATGATGCAAGGGTAAGGCATTTGCTGCATAGTGCAATTGATAATGTTATGTCAAAAGGGTAATTGGATGCAAGACTGCAAAGGAGATATGGGACGCTTTGGAAACAAGATGCCAGGGAACTGATGCAATTAAAAAGAACAGGAAGACTATACTCACTCAAGAGTATGAGCACTTTAACTCAGAAGCTGATGAGTCATTAACTGATTTATACGACAGGTTTGCCAAACTCTTGAATGATCTGTCACTGGTGGACAAGGAATATGATCTTGAAGATTGAAATCTAAAATTCCTTTTGGCTCTTCCTGAAAATTGGGATTTGAACTCTACTACCATAAGAGACAACTATGACCTTATTGAAACTACTCTTGATGAAATTTATGGTATGTTCAAGACTCATGAACTTGAGATGGATCAAAGGAGCAAGAGGCATGGAAGAAAGTCAAGGAAAGTTGCTCTTAAAGCTGAGGAGGAATCTCCTAAAGTTGTTGTCCCAAAGAGGGGCAAATGAAAGGCTCTCATCATACAGTCTGATTCAGAGTCATTAAATTATGATGATGATGATTCAGAATCTGAAAATTTATCTGAAGTTGATGTTGATGCAGAGATGATGCAACTGTGTGCTCTTATGGTGAAGGGTATCACAAAGATAGCCTACAGAAAATTCAGAAAGGGCAAGAAGTTTTCCAGGGTAGGTAGAAGTTCTGAAAAGAAAGGATTCAGAAAGTTTGAAGGCAAAGGAGGAAAGTCTGACAAAGGAGACAACTCAAATGTCAAATGCTATAATTGTGGTGAAAGAGGCCACATATCTCTTGACTGCAAGAAAGGAAAAAGTGATAAAGGCAAGGTACTTGTCATAAAGAAGAAAAGCTGGACAGACACTTCAGATTCTGAAGATGAGGTGAACTATGCCTTGATGGAAAATGCTGATAGCAGTCCTGAAACTGCTGAATTGAAGGTACCTCAAACAACTTTTGCTTTTCATACTGATGATATTACTGAGTTGAGATTATATCTTAAAATAATGTTCATTAGTTTTAGAGATCAGACTTTAACAAATGAAAGATTAACATCTGAAAGTCTTGCTCTTAGAAACAGAAATGACTATTTAAAAAAAAAGTTAGTTATGTTCCATCAAACTCAGAAAGAAAGAGATGATGCTTTGTATGTTAGAGATGAAGTGATAAAACTGAATAAATCTCTTAAATCTGAATTAGAAAAGGAAAGAGAAATCATCAAAACTTGGACTAACTATGGCAGAACAACTTAGAATATACTAAGTAGTGGAAACTGGAAAGAGGGCTTAGGTTATGAAGATGATAATATAGAAAAGGAAAATGTGTCATCTAAACCAAATTTTACCAAGAAAGCTGAAAAGCCTAAAGTTAATCCTGTTAAGTTTGTAGCAAAAACTATAATATCTGATTCTGAAAAGATGAAAGATTCTAGAATAGAAGTCAAATAAAAGTCAACTTCTAACAAATTAAAACAGGACAAACTAGCTTCAGTAAACATAGGTTTAATGACCAAGAAGCAGCTTAAGCATAAGCTGAAAGAGATTAGAAATGTGAATAAGGTAAAGGAAGTTACGAAAAATAGGAATGGAAAGGAAGGTCTGAATAAAAGCAATAATTATATGCCTGTTCCTAATGCTCCTTGAAAGAAATGCTATAACTGTGGAAACTCTAACCATGTTGCTTCTTTTTGCAGGAAAAATAAAGATATAAACTCTTTACCTCCTAGATCAGGAGTTAAGAGTCAGTCTATTAGTTTTAAACCACAAAATCCTTGTTTTTATTGTGGTAGTTTATGGCATTCCATTTATACTTGTAAGGAATATCATAGTTTGTACTATGATTATTATCAAATAAAACCTTCTTTACAGAAAGTTAGTGTAATTCCTTCTAGTGTAAAGTCTGATGCAAAGTCTGATATAAAATCTGATAAACAGCATGTTAACATAAACTCTGAAACTAAATCCGCTGCGAATGCTAACAAACTTAAAAAGGCCAAAGGATCCAAGTAAGTCTGGGTCCTTAAAACTAACCAATAGCAGTCTTTGTGATTGCAGGGCAACAGGAAAAATATCCTAGTTCTTGACAGTGGATGTTCAGGACATATGACTGGAAATAAAGCCCTGCTATCAGACTTTGTGGAGAAAGCTGGCCCAGGAGTTTCTTATGGAGATGGCAACATGGGAAAAACTCTGGGATATGGCAATATCAATCTTGGGAATGTCATCATTGAAACAGTAGCTCTTGTCTCAGGACTTAAACACAATCTGCTAAGTGTGAGTCAAATCTGTGACAGAGGTTATCATGTGGATTTCTTTGAAGAACACTATGAAGTTATAAGTAATTCTACAGGCAAAGTGGTTCTGAAAGGTTACAGACATGGTAACATATATGAAGCCAGACTTTCAACAAACTCTGATGGTTCTGCAATCTGTCTGTTAAGTAGAGCATCAATAGAAGAAAGCTGGAATTGGCACAAGAGACTCTCTCATTTAAATTTCAACAACATAAATGAGCTAGTAAAGAAAGATCTTGTGAGAGGACTGCCAAAATTAGTATTTGCTCCTGATGGTCTTTGTGATTCATGTCAAAAGGCAAAACAAATAAAATCTTCATTCAAGATTAAAACTGAATCCTCAATTCTTGAGACTTATCACTTACTGCATGTTGATCTATTTGGTCCAGTCAATGTCATGTCAATTGCAAAGAAGAAATATGCTATGGTTATAGTGGATGAGTTCACAAGATACATTTGGGTGTATTTCTTGCACAAGAAGAATGAAACTGCATCTACTCTAACCGATCATATCAGACAGCTGGATAAATTGGTCAAAGATTCTGTTAAAATAATAAGAAGTGGTAATGGAACTGAGTTCAAGAATTCAATCATGGAAGAGTTCTGCAAAGAGCATGGAATAAAGCAGGAATTTTCTGCACCTGGAACTCCACAGCAAAATGGAGTTGTAGAAAGAAAGAACAGGACTCTCATTGAAGCTGCTTGAATTATGCTTGATGAAGCAAAGCTGCCAACCTATTTTTGGGCTGAAGCTGTGCAGACTGCTTGTTTTACACAGAATGCTACATTCATAAACAAGCATGGAAAAACACCATATGAGATGGTGAAGAAAAAGAAGCCAAATCTGAAATACTTTCATGTATTTGGATGCAAGTGTTTTGTTCTTAAGATCATCCTGAACAGCTGTCAAAATTTGATCTAAAGGCTGATGAAAGAATTTTTGTTGGATATCCACTTTCCACAAAAGCCTTCAAAGTCTACAATTTAAGAACAAGAGTTGTCATGGAATCTATCAATGTCTCTTTTGATGATAAAAAGATTATTGGACTTGGATATTTCAATGATCATGATCAGCTGAGATTTGAAAATGAAGATTTAAATTCTGATTCTGTAAATTCTGATGACTTAAATTCTGATCCTGTAAGTTCTGACGGGTTAAGTTCTGCTGTCATTGAAATTGTGGTGATTACTCCAAAGGAAAATGCACCTGTTCAGGGGGAGCAAGCTAATGATCCTACCACAACTCAAGACTCTCAAGAAACATCAGAACCTGTCATTGGCTCATCAAGTTCTGATGAGCCAAATTTTGATAATTCTGGAAACTCTGATTCTTCAATTCCTGAAGGATCCAACTCAATTCTAAAATTTCAGAGAGCATAACTGCAGAGGGAGCATCAGAAAATGCTGATGGAGACAGCATGGATCATGGGGGAGGATCCAGTTCTAGAGAACAACTTCTATCTGCAAGGAAGTGGACTTGAAGCACATACACCTGACTTAATAAATGGAGATCCTGAAGCAGGTGTCAGAACTAGAACAACAAAAACAAATGAGTGTCTCTATCATTCTTTTCTATCTCAGACTAAACCAAAGAAAGTGGAAGAAGCTCTTCAAGATGCTGATTGGGTGCAAGCAATGCAGGAAGAGTTAAATGAATTTGAAAGAAATAAAGTCTGGACCTTAGTGCCAAGGCCAAAGAACAGATCCATTGTTGGCACACAATGGGTGTTCAGAAACAAAACTGACAGTGATGGCATAATTACAAGGAACAAAGCAAGGCTGGTTGCTAAAGGTTACTCTCAACAGGAGGGTATTGACTATGATGAAACATTTTCTCCAGTTGCTAGATTAGAAACCATAAGAATCTTTTTGGCTTATGCTGCTCACAAGTAGTTCAAAGTCTTTCAGCTGGATGTGAAAAGTGCTTTTCTCAATGGAGAATTAAAAGAAGAGGTATATGTTGAATAACCTCCAGGCTTTGTAGATCCAAAATTTTCAAATTATGTATACAGGCTTGACAAAGCACTTTATGGCCTTAAGCAAGCTCCAAGAGTATGGTATGAGACTTTAGCTCAATTCCTTCTGGAAAGTGGATTTAACAGAGGCACAATTGATAAAACACTATTCTACCTCAACCATGGAAAGGACTTACTTTTGGTACAGATATATGTTGATGATATAATCTTTGGTTCTACAAATTCCATACTTTGTGAAAGGTTTGCAAAGCTAATGTAGTCAAGATATCAAATAAGTATGATGGGAGAACTTAGCTATTTTATGGGACTTCAAGTCAAGAAAAATGATGAAGGTACTTTCATAAATCAATCCAAGTACACTAGAAATTTACTCAAGAAATTTGGAATGCAAGACTGTTCAACTGCATCCACTCCCATGGCCACGGCAACCAAGTTAGATAAAGATATTGGAGCACCAGTCGATATTACTAACTACAAAGGTATGATTGGCTCTTTACTCTATTTAACTACAAGTAGACCTGATATCATGTATGCTACCTGTCTTTATGCAAGATTTCAGGCTGATCCAAGAGAACCTCATCTAATAGTTGTGAAAAGAATTTTCAAGTACCTCAAGGGTACAGCTGATCTAGGATTGTGGTATCCTAGAGAATCAGATTTTAAGCTAATAGGTTACTCAAATGCAGATTTTGCAGGACGCAAAATAGACAGAAAAAGCACTAGTGGAAGCTGCCAATTTCTTGGAGGCAGATTGGTTTCTTGGTTTAGCAAGAAACAGAAATCAATTTCCACATCAACTGTAGAAGCAGAATATATTGTTGCAGGAAGCTGTTGTGCACGGATTATTTGGATGAAGAATCAGATACTGTACTATGGGTTAGAATTTTCTAAAATACCTATTTACTGTGATTATCAAAGTGCGATTGCTATGACAGATAATCCAGTTCAACACTCAATGACAAAGCACATCAGCATTAGGTACTATTTCATAAGGGAACATGTGATGGAAGGTACAGTGGAATTGAATTTTGTTCCAACAGATCAACAACTAGCAGATATCTTCACAAAACCACTATATGAAGCTACTTTTACAAGACTAGTAAATGAACTTGGAATGGTTTCAGGTTCTTTCTTAAAATCTGCTTAGTTTTTGTTCTCATGCATCAGACTTTATGATCAGTGTTTATAGTGTTATGGATAAAAAACTAAGGTTATTATTTGCTGTATTTATTACTAAGATTCGGGAGCTCAAGGCCTTTAATGGCTGCTCTCGTGTTTCGTAGCTCAACTCTGCCTTTACGAGATGCCTACGTATCTCTGTGAATTAGAGAATCAAGCCAAAAAACGTAGTTCTGATTTGTGGGGTGAGGCCCCTTATATAGATGTTGGGAGTCCTTGAATTGGACTTGGTATAGGAGACTTGGTGGGCAAGTCTCATAATTAGAATGGACTTTGGAGTCCTAGATAGTAGGAAACTGATTCCTTATCCTTTTAGGTCCCCTTGAGGCTGATCTATAAGGATTTATATCCTTATCGGGACTCTTCTCAATAGCTGATTTTTTCCTTATTAATTAATTACGAAATTAATTAATAATCAGGGCTTTTGGGCCTTCTTTATTTCATCAGGCCTAATCTGGTTATTGGGCCTGGCAGCCCATACCTTGCAGTATTTAATTATACTATCGTAATTTATTTATCCCTATCATTTGCCCCCCAACTTTTGGGAAACATTGATTAGGTTTCGCAGAAGTTAAGTCTGTTTATTCCCTTACAGGGTTTCGTTTTTGCGTAAAGTGTGGAGCGACCTACACATTTATAATGAATTTTCCTTTTATTCAGGAATTATCTTAATTTTCAGGAATTTTTCCCTTATTTCCGGGATTTTTCCCTTAATTTCTGGATTTTTTCCTAATTTTCTGGGATTTTTCCTTAATTTCTGGATTTTTCCCTAATTTTCTGGATTTTCCCTAATTTTCTGGGATTTATCCTTAATTTTCTGGGATTTATCCTTAATTTCTGGATTTTTCCCTAATTTTTTGGATTTTCCCCTAATTTTCTTAATATTCCGGGATTTATCCTTAATTTTCTGGGATTTATCCTTAATTTCTGGATTTTTCCCTAATTTTCTGCCTTAAAATCGATCAGGATGTATAAAAAATCGATCAGGATGTATACAAAATCGATCAGGATTCCTGACCAATTTCGATCAGGATCCTGATCGAATTAGCTCAGGAACTTATATTCTGGTCGACAGGATTCCTAATCGATTTCGATCAGGACTCTGATCGAATTAGCCTTCAAAGTGACACCCTAGCCGACTGATACATGGGCTTAATCGACCAGGATTCCTGATCAATTTCGATCAGGATTCTGATCGAATTAAGTGGCTTTCTACCATTCTGATCGAATAGAATATCGATCAGGACTCTCTTCTGTGTCGATCAGGACTCTGATCGATCTTAGGGGATTTCTTCCCTCCTGTTCGAATGAGATATCGAACAGGACTCTCTTCTGCATCGATCAGGACTCTGATCGATCTTAGGGGATTTCTTCCCTCCTGTTCGAATGATATATCGATCAGGACTCTCTTCTGCATCGATCAGGACTCTGATCGAACTTAGGGGATTTCTTCCCTCCTGTTCGAATGAGATATCGATCAGGACTCTCTTCTGCGTCGATCAGGACTCTGATCGAACTTAGGGGATTTCTTCCCTCCTATTCGAATGAGATATCGATCAGGACTCTCTTCTGCGTCGATCAGGACTCTGATCGAACCAATTTAAAATTCTGGTCGATTTTTGACCTTTCAAATTCCACAGGAGTTTCTAGATTATTCCTGATATTTCTGGTTGATGGGCTTTTAGGTTGGGCTTGGCTAAATGGGCCTAGAAACGCCTCGTATCCCGAGCTTTTTGCCTATATAAGTGTAGTGTGAAGTGAGAATCCTCATTTCACCTCACATCTCTCATTTTCTCTCATAAACCTCTCTAGAGTCCTCTCCCTTTGAGAAGGCGATTTCCGGCGACCTCAGCCACCGCAGCTCCACCTTTCTCAGGTTTTTCTGGGTTTCAAGCCTTCAAGCGAAGCATATCAATGGCAGATCGTGACTTGGCTCGTTTGCAGAAGATGAATGTCTCTAAGAGAGGTACAAACATTCAAATTCAATCTCCATATACTTCCCTACTTGATATGATTAACTCGAGGGGTGATGAATATCCCTCTCTATCTGAGTTAGATTCGTATAATCATGGTAACACCTTTCATGAGTTAGATGGTAGGATAGAGTCTATGAACACCCTGTACAGACTTCCACCCCACCTTAGGATTACTCTAGCCGCCCCTGGGGATAGGACTTGTAATAGGGAGGGGGATACTTTGTTTATCTATCGAGGAGCCCTGACCGCGGGTCTCAGGTTCCCATTCCATGAATTTATTCCTCGCTTACTTGCAGATGTACAAATTAACCCTTGTCAACTCCCTCCTAACGCTTGGAGGAACATTATCTGTTTTATGGTCCTTTGTCTTAGAAACAATTTTCCTCTTTCCGTAGCTGTCTTTAGGAAAGTTTTCCAATTCTATAATAGCGCCATGAGTCAACTAAGTTGGGTTTTAATTCGTCAACGGCCCAAAATCCCTCATATCTTCGATAGTAATTCCATAGTTGAGAATAACCCTAAATGGAGGGACGAGTTTGTGAGGCTGACCTGGGCTGGGGGTGATTGGGCCACACTCTTCCGTAGGCCCTTTTGTAAAGTGTCAGATGGGAGTCCAGGTAGCATCAGATTATCTGATGAGGAGGAGGTGGCCTACCAAGCCTTAATTTCGGATGATGGGAAAACAGACACCTGGGCCCTTTTAGAGGAGTTTTCCTTGAAGAAAGTTGGTCTCTCTCAGGCCAGTGATAAGGGTAAATTTATAACTGGATAACCATTTTTCCTTCCCTTTAATTGTAACATTTTATCTCTCTTGCAATTTAATATTCTTTCTATCTTTTTTTTCAGCTTGCGAGGCCATCAATAATGTCAACAGGCCCAAGAAAGGGGAGTCAGGCCGCCAGAAGAGGGCCAAGCTAAACAAGGATCCCAGGAGCAAACCTGATGGTCCTTCTTTTCTTAAGCCCCACGTCCCGGTGGTCGAGTTGGGGGACGATGTGGATCCTCCACTTAAGGCACATTCCTTCAGGCCTAACTGGGGCTTCAGGAGGAGCGATACGGTGGTTGGATCCACGAAACATGCTAAGGATTGGTCGTACCATTCCATCACTCCCCATGACTTTACTGACATTGTTACGGGGAGTGATATCGAGACTATTGAGCTTCTGGGTTTTCAAGCCCAAGCTGCGATAACTTTCTTTTTTCTCTTTTTCTTTGAATCCCAACCTTCTCGTATTTCAACGAACTTGTGCTAACTCATACATATTTCTTTGCAGAGTAATACCTACTTCCAGGCAGCCCTCCACCAGGCTAGGTCCTGGAAGGGTAACTCAGATGGGTTTGAGAAGGAGATGAAGAAATGGGAAGAGAGAGCCAAGGTCCTGGAGAAGAAGCTGGACACGAAGAAAGAGGAGCTGGCTAAGGCTCATTCCGAGCTGGTGAAACTTAGGAGCGATAAAGATAAGCTCATTGATGACTACATGGATTCTGACAAGTTTAAGAATCTCATGGAGATTCATGATGAGGGTCTTTATTCTCTACAGTTTACTCAGGGATGGGATGCGGCCGTAAAGGCGGTTTCTGAGAAGCACCCGGGCTTAGTCGATCCTAAGGACTTTATAAGTCCCGAGCAGGCTGAGTCGGAGGATAGCATAGACGCCCTCTTCAACTCCCCTCAGCCAGATGATCGCATCTTGGATCCTAACACTGCTTCTCCTCCCGCTTCTCCTGCGAAGGATGCTGAAGGCGCTGATAAGGAGCAAGAGAATGAAGGCTCCCGCATGGAGGAGTAGTTTTTCTATTCTGTAATTTTATCCTTAACTTATGTCTGGACTTTTGTTTGTATTAAAACTTATTACCCTCCGGGTCTATTTTATATGCTACTTTCCTTATTCGCATTCTCTCCTTTATTTTTCTGATACTTTAATATTCAAACTTGGCTTAATGGGCCACACAAGTATTATCACAACTCAAACATCCATAGGTTGAAATAATTTCGAACTCTTCAATTTCAAGTCTGGTTTTCCAAAACCTTACATAATATGGGTTCGACCCTGATCTATAATAGCTAAAAAATAAAAATCCTATGCAAACAAAGCTTCAAGATGCTTTTAAACCTACTTGTCACAATGACAAGTGAGAATCGTACTTCGACCATCTTACACGTAGTAAACCTTCAGGTTTTGTGCGTGCCAGGTTCTCGGGACTTCAAAACCATCCGTAGTCTCCAGCTTGTAGGTTCCTCTACCCTGAACGCTCTTGACTTTGTAAGGCCCTTCCCAATTTAGGGCAAGTTTCCCTTTCTGTCCTACCCCAGAAGCTTCTATCTTCCTCAAGACTAGGTCACCTTGTTTAAAGAATCTTTCTTTAACCCTTAAGTTATAGTAGAATGAAGCTTTTTTCTGATATTCTACTATCTTTGCATGTGCTTTATCTCGCACTTCATCGATTAAATCCAGGGCTAACCTCTGCCCTTCCTCATTTTCTTCTGCATTGAAAGCCTGAATCCTTGGAGAGGAATGTGATATCTCTACTGGAACTACTGCTTCTGCCCCATATGCCAACATGAAGGGAGTTGCTCCTGTCGTGACTCTACAGGTAGTCCTGTAGGCCCATAATATTGGAAGTATTTCATCCACCCAATTATTTCTTGACTTCTCGATCCTCTTCTTTAGTCCATCCAGGATTATCCGATTTGCTACCTCTGCTTGCCCATTGGCTTGCGGGTGAGCCACAGAGGTGAATCGTAACTCAATTTCATTTTCTTCACAATACTTCTTGAATTCCTCATTGTTGAATTGTGTTCCATTTTTAGTGACGAGGATACGGGGAATTCCATATCGGCACATAATGTTTTCCCACAGGAATTGTGCAACCTGCTTAGTTGTGATCTTGGCCAAGGGTTTGGCTTCGATCCACTTGGTGAAATAATCAGTGGCTAGAATCAGAAATTTCCTTTGTGCTGTGGCCATGGGAAAAGGCCCCAAAATATCCATTCCCCACATAACAAAAGGAATCGGTGAGTTGATAGAGGTCAGGATCTCAGGGGGTTATCTAACAACAGGTGCATGCTTCTGACAGCGGTCACATTTCTTCACGTATTCTTTGGCATCAGCCATCATTTCTGGCCAATAAAAACCTAAACGAGTTATCTTATGCGCCAAGGCCCTGCCCCCCAAGTGTTGTCCACAAATACCTTCATGCACTTCTTCAAGAGCCAAGCGTGCCTCATCGGGCCTGAGACACCTCAAGTAGGGAACCACGGAAGATCTTTTGTAAAGAATCCCATCTATCAAAGAGTACCTTAGTGCCCGAATAGTTAACTTCCGTGCTTCAGTTGCATCGCTTGTCAACCAACCGGTCTGAATGTGAGCCTTGATGGGATCAATCCATGACGTCCCCAAGCCTATAGGAGCCACTAGCTTAACATCTATGCTTCGTGTCTTCAAAACACGGAAGTACACACTTCCTGAACTTTCTTCAATCTCAGACGAAGTGAACTTCGATAGCGCATCTGCCTTAATATTTTCTTCCCTTGGAATGTGTTCAATATGGCATTCATTAAATTGGGTCATCACAGCCCTTACTAGGCGGACATACTTAGCCATCGTATCATCCCTTGCCTCAAATTCTCCCTTTACCTGGGATATGATCAGCTTCGAGTCTCCACGGACCTTTAAGTTTTTGACTCTAAGGGTCCCAGCTAGACCAAGGCCAGCTATCAGGGCTTCATACTCTGCCTCATTGTTTGTGGTTGGAAAGTCTAGCTTCATAGCATACTCAATTAAGAACCCATCAGGGCTTTGCAAAACCAATCCTGCTCCACTGGAGTTTATTTTTGATGCCCCATCAAAATAGAGAACCCAATATTCTTTCTCCTTATCATCCTTCTCCCTGTCCCCATTGTCCAGATACTACTCCGAAAGCACACTTCATAGGATTCAACATCATCTTGTGGTACCTTAGGACCTCAAAAGCTTCCCTCAAATGGGTTATATGATCAGTCTTTACTAGACTCTTGACTAGCATGTCATCAACATAGACTTCCATAGTCTTTCCAATAAGATCCTTAAAAATTTATTCACCAACCTTTGATAGGTGGCTCCTGCATTCTTGAGACCAAACGCCATAACAAGATAACAATAAACACCAAAGTCAGTGATAAATGATACCTTTGGAATGTCATCCTTATGCATTTTGATTTGATTGTATCCGCTAAATCCATCCATGAAACTCAGCATCTCATGTCCAGCAGTGGCATCAATCAAAGTATCAATTCTAGGCAGCGGAAAATAGTCTTTGGGGCATGCATCATTTAGATCAGTGAAGTCTATACACATCCTCCACTTTCCATTAGCCTTCTTCACCATTACAGGGTTGGCTAACCACTCCGGGAATTGAATCTCCTCAATAAAACCAGCCTCTAAGAGCTTTTCTACTTCCTGCTTTATAGCCTCTTGTCTTTTCGGGGAAAAATTTCTTTTCTTTTGTTTCACTGTCTTCCGGCTTGGATCCACGTTCAACTTATGAGTAATCAGCCCCGAGTCTATGCCTGGCATATCAGCTGCTGACCAAGCAAACACATCACTATTTTCTTGCAAAAATTTTACCAACTTCCCTCTAAGGGGCTCCTCTAGTGTGGCTCCAATGAAAGTCATCCTTTCGGGATTCTCGGGGTCTAAAGGAACCGAAACCAATTCTTCTGCTGGCCTTCCTCTATTCTCGTCATTTTCTCGAACATCCATATCTTCAATAGGAAGAACCTGCCCCCCGACTCCATCTGCCCTCAAAGAGGCCACATAACAGCTTCTAGCCATTTTTTGATCTCCTCTCTCTTCTCCAATACCGTTTCGGGTGGGAAACTTCATGACTAAATGGTAGGAAGAGGGGACTGCCTTGAACGCATGTATCCCTGTTCTCCCCATGATAGCATTATAAGTTGAACTAGCCTTTACCACCACGAAATCCAGCATCTGCGTTGCTTGCCTTGGCTCCGTACCTATGGTGGTTGGCAATTTGATTATCCCTTCCACAGGACATTCTACTCCAGCAAATCCATATATCGGCATGTCGGTTGGTGTCAACTGGGAGTCGTTATACCCCATCCTTAGAAAGGTGTCGTGGAGCAAGATATCCACAGAAGCACCATTATCCACAAGGACCCTCTTAACCGGGCTATTTCCTATTATCGGTGTTATGACGAGCAGGTCGTCATGGGGAAACTTCACACCCTCTAGGTCGGAATTATCAAAAGCCAATGTTACTTCTGTCCTGGCCCTCTTCGGGGCTTCGCCAACAATATACATAACCTCCCTGGTGTATGCCTTTCTGGAATTTTTGGACAATCCAGCAGCAGTTGGACCTCCAAAGATCGTGTTTATCACAGGTCCTCGAGGGCGTCGTGGTCCTCCAAAATTGCATTTATAACCGGCCCTCTAGGTTGGGGATTCCGCCCCTGATCGTCTTGGTCCCTCCTACGACTTTCAAAGTTCTTCCTTCCATTATTGTTTCTGTCCCCTCCATCTCCAGTATACTTGTTCAACCTTCCTTTTCGAATCAAAAACTCAATTTCATCTTTCAATTGCCTACACTCATCGGTGTCGGCCAACATCTTTGTGAAACCTGCAATACTTGCTCTTATCTAGCTTGGCGGGATCATCCTTCAAGGGCTTAGGCCAGCCAATATCTCTATCTTTCTCAATCTCCATCAAAATCTGACTTCTAGGAGCACTCAGCTTAGCGTATTCAGTGAACTTTTGCCCAGGTCCTCCCTTCTTGGGGGTTGAATCAGGGTTTTGTTCGGTCCTAGGATATATGTCCTTAGCGATATACTCCAGATCAGTTTTTCGCTTCTTGCCTCCAGTGGGCTCATTACTTATTACGGTCTTCCTCATGCTTTCTTCAACCTTGATATACTTCCCTGCCCTCTCTTGGAGTTGCAACATGTTTTCAGGGGGATGTTTGGCCAAGGACATCTTGAAAAACTCATCCCTAGTTCCTTGTTGCAGTGCTATCAGGGCTACCTTATCATCAAGGTCTGGGACTTTTAAAGCCTCCTTTGTAAAATGATTCAGGTAATCTCTCAAGGATTCCTTAGCTCCCTGCACAAGACTCATAAGAGATGCTGAACTTTTCTCATGGACTCTTCCACTGATGAATTGCTTAATAAAAGCCTGACTTAATTCTCTGAACGGTCCTAATAGAATTTGGGGGCAGGCGACTGTACCATCTTTGAGCCATACCCGACAGGGTTTGAGGGAAGGCCCGACACTTTATAGCATAATTCACGGGTTGCAGCAGCAGTGCATTAGAGAATGTCCTAACATGATTAGCGGGGTCTCCCGTGCCATCATAGGCTTTGATAGTGGGCATCTTGAATTTCCTTGAGATATGGGCATTCATTATCTCTTCTGTGAAGGGTGGAGTTGGATCATCAGGATCTCCAAGGGGAAGGAGATTGCTTGGATCAGTTCTTGGGACAGCAGCCCTTCTTCTTACTGGACCATCCAGGTCTATGACAGGAGGAGGATTTCTCCCCCTAGGAGGTATCTGGGGTCTAGTGGCCTGGTGAGCCTCCAAATCACGCCTCAGCCTTTGGATTTCAGCCTCATGAGCCCTGATCCTTTCCTGCACTTCTTGGGGATTCGCCCCTGGGGTGCTTTGGGGGCGTTGCCATCCATCGGCCATTGGCTCTTTTCCAGGACGCCTCCTTCTCGGGGCCACTTCATCATCCGAAGATTCAGAGTCTATCTCAGTGTAAGGACCAGAAAATGTCCGATCCTCAGGGATAGGACCCAAACCTCGTATATAGGGAGGCGACTGCCCTCGTGCTTCGCTTCGCCCAGCATATCCGCTTCCTCCAACCTCAGGGTGAAGGGGCATCCCATAAGGGGGGTTAGTAGTAACAATAGTTGAATATTCATACCCGACGGGTCGAGAATTCAAAGGTATATGTACTTGTTGAACTTGAGGATTCGTACCTTGAATAGTCGAGGGAGTTGTCCCTTGTAGCTGGGGTTGAGTTGCCCCTGTCTGGGCTTCCCCCTGAGTAGATGCATAAGTTGAATGGGGAGGAACCTCCACGGTTGATGAAATCACCTGGGTTATCTCTGATGGTGTTCCTTCCTCTAGAGCTCCAATTGTTCTCCGTGTTCTCGCCATGGTTGTTGTTGTGCTTCCCACAGACGGCGCCAAATGTTATGGATAAAAAACTAAGGTTATTATTTGCTGTATTAATTACTAAGATTCGGGAGCTCAAGGCCTTTAATGGCTACTCTCGTGTTTCGTAGCTCAACTCTGCCTTTACGAGATGCCTACGTATCTCTGTGAATTAGATAATCAAGCCAAAAAACGTAGTTCTGATTTGTGGGGTGAGGCCCCTTATATAGATGTTGGGAGTCCTTGAATTGGACTTGGTATAGGAGACTTGGTGGGCAAGTCTCATAATTAGAATGGACTTTGGAGTCCTAGATAGTAGGAAACTGATTCCTTATCCTTTTAGGTCCCCTTGAGGCTGATCTATAAGGATTTATATCCTTATCGGGACTCTTCTCAATAGCTGATTTTTCCCTTATTAATTAATTACGAAATTAATTAATAATCAGGGCTTTTGGGACTTCTTTATTTCATCAGGCCTGATCTGGTTATTGGGCCTGGCAGCCCACACCTTGCAGTATTTAATTATACTATCATAATTTATTTATCCCTATCATATAGATTGTCTTATATCCATGAAATTTGTGCTTAAATTATTATATATTAAATACTGATTGTTATCTGATGTGATTCTATATACTCTGATAGTGTTTTGAATGTTATGTGACTATTCATTCCAATGAGGATTACTGTGCTAGATGCTGACCTGGTAGTCTTTAACATACTAGAAATCCCATGTTTGAATTAGTTGTTTATGTGGAAATTCATTAACACAAGCAAATTCTGATTTTGAGCTTAGTCAAATTTACTTTGTGTATCTTATTACTAAGTCACAAACTAGATCATTGCTTCTTATCTGTCAAATTTTGATGTCAGTAAATCTTAAGGATGAACTACATGCTGGATAAGCCTCACTTATCTGAAGAAAAGAAAAGAAAAGAAAAAATGAAGTCAGGTACTCCTTTGAGATCTAGAGTATATATCTGAAAGGGAAGACCCAAGTGGATTGTGGTATTAAGTTATATGCATTAGAAAAGAAAATAAATTTTTCTTAGTGACTTTTCACATTCTCTGATTACTGGAGAAATACTCTGATAATAGCATAAATTTTGATAGCAGTTGTGACTCAGTTACACTGAGAAGCCACTGTAAAAAGAATGTCAAAAGATGCATAAAATGAGCACAACCAGTTTAGGTGGACTCCTGCATAAATTTTTTCTATAGTAGACTTCAAAATTGAAGACAGATTTTAAGCACTTTTCTTAGTTATGCCTTATTTCTAAGATATACTGAAGTTTATCAGACTTTAATCTTTATCTGATCATTTGCAAATGCACACACTCTCACTCCATATGAATGATGAAATTACTGTGGTGATTAAGTTGTTTTTAACAAACAGTTAAGTATTATTTGCATAAATTCTGAGGACAAGTTCTGATGGAAGTTCTGATGATTAAACTCTGAAGAAACCAGTCAGTATTTGTATGAAGAATCACAGATACAAACCCTGATGAAAACTCTGATGCTTACGTGGCATTATTTATTTACTTGACATATTTGTGGTATTTACTGTAACGGTCATATTTATCAGAAAGTAATTAGGTGAGATAAAACAGTGATAACCATTTGGTTTGTGGGAAACGTGTTTGCCTTGACAACTGCATGTGCACAATTATTACTGCTTATTTCTCGTGTCCACTAAATATTGTTTTGACTATTTACTGTGTGACAGGTGTCTAATGTCGGTTCTGCTTCAATTATAACCGTTGTCAAATAAAGAGTATATATATGGGAGTTAAAAGATTTTACAACCTTAGGTATGCTTAATTTTTCTTGAATTTTTTCAGATATTTTGCAAGTTGTTATGCAGCCAGAAATTTAATTGATTTTTCTGTTTTGGACGAAATTTCGGCGAAGTCAAAATTACATCCCGATGGATGATCATTATCTATCGAGTTTGCTCATCCGTCTGAATATAATTTGTCTATAAAAATCAATTATTTTCTGAAATATTTTATAACTTGACGGATAACTGTTTTATCTTCATCCGTCGAATTGTCTCAATCCTAACCCTTAATTCTCTAAACATTATCCATCGAATATACTTACAGTTTGTAAGCATGACACAACAGATAAGTGACAGAATTTTTATAGTTTATTTATTTTTAAACGGCTGTTTTGGGAAATTTTTATTGGTCCTTTATTTCACTTTATTATTTTTGTCAGTTAATTTCTGAGATAGTATAAAAGCTAAATTCTTTTTCATTCTTTTATTTTATCATTCTCAAGATTCAATTGCTCTAACTTCTTTCTTCTCAAAAGCAAACTCTCTCTCTGCAAAGTCCAAATCTCTAACAATGGCACCTGTAGTGAAAATCATGTCTCAAACCGGTTACATCTATGAGAAAAACAACTTCTCAGCTTTAGTAAACAAGGAGATTCAGCAATCTGGTGACTATCACAAAATGATGGATTTTGTGAAGAACTGCAAACTCAACTACGCCATGCTGGAATCACCCACCATTTACTGTGAGGTTGTAGAGGATATGTGGACAACTGCAGTGTATAACTCATCAGACAAGACCATCACTTTCACTCTAAAAGGTAAGGAGTTTTGCATAAACAGTGATATTATCAAAGCATGCTTTAAGATTCCTGATAACACTGTAACTGCTTCACACACAGACATTGACATTGTTAACATGCTTAATTCTATGGGCTATGCACTCACTACCTCTAAGTTAAGTGAAATTAGAAGATTTGGGTCTTAGGAAAGGATGGAGTTATATGTTTGATGTGATAACTAAAGTGTTTTCTAGTAAGATTGGCAACTTTGATTCTATCAATATATCCATGCTCAACATGCATTACATGCTAGTTACTAATAAGTATTTCAATTTGAATGACTATGTTTTGTTTGAGTTAAGCTTTAAGTTAGGAGAACTTAATAAGAGAGGTAAAAGTGTCTATTATGCTAGGCTCTTTATTATGCTTGCTAACCATCTTATTGAGAATATTGAGATTGAGAACCCAACCAACAAGCTGAATTGTTGGGTTCAAGAAAGAAGGATTATTGCAGATTTAAATAGAGCAAACCATCACAAGGAGGTGCCCCTGTACTATTTTCCAGTAATGGAGGGAACTCAGGTAAGTCAGGTAAATTCTACTGTCTCTACTCTTCCAACCTCACACATTTCTTTGCTTCTAGTGTAACTATAGTATATGTGCCAATGACCAAACAGTTGCCTACCCAAGCTACCAAACCAATAAAAGTTTCTAAATCCAAAGCTAAGAAAGCCCCTCTGATTTCTTTCAAAAGAAATCAATTGTAAAATCTACTAAACCTAAAGAGGGGAGTATGAAGGAGGGTAAGAAAGGTGAGGGACAGGGTGAAAATCAAAGAAGCCCTAAGGATAAGGCTGGTGAGAAGAGTGTACCCAAACCTAGCCACACCACAGTTTCCCAACAAACTATGGTTGTTACTAAGGAAATTAGCTCATCACTGGTTTCATCCTCCCAAAAGGATGTTACCATTGAAACAAGCTCCCAACTAGGAGCACAGGCCAAGAGGGGTAGGGACACTAGCTTACCACAAACTTATGCTAGAAGAAAAAGATCAAAAAACCTTGGGGATGCACAGGGTTCACACACTGTGCAAACTGGTGCTAAAGATACAGTCACTGCACCTTCTCAAAGTTAGGTTGATGTGGCTCCAATAAATGTGGTCACAGCCAAAATCTCTCATAATTGAAGCACCTGATACATTAAATTCTCCCACACACTCACTGGATATTTACGTGATCAATACATCACTTCCAAATTCTCCATCTATAACTCTCTTGAAGAAGCTAAGAATCCAAGTAAGTGAGCATCATCTTTTAGATGATTTGTTGGCTCATTTACCATTCCTTTCTGAGACTGTTGAGACATCTGTGCCAAAATTTTCATCAATCTGCACAGAGTCTACAATAGTCTCCACTCCAAACTCAATTATTTCTTCTATCCCGATGGATATTTATCATCCGTTGAGTAGTGATTATATCCCAACGGATAAGCTTAACAGCAGTCATCCATCGGATAGTCAAACTGCTAACCCGATGGATATTCCTCATTCGTCGGGTGTCTCTGCACAGCTTTAAATTTCATCAATTCTTACAAGTGTAGAGGAGTTAGTAGTAGTGCAATCACTCTTAGGACTGAGGGAAGGGAGTGAATTGAGTGAGAGTCTGGGTTGCTCCCAGGAAAAAGGAGAGAAAAAGAGTGAACAAATGCAGTCCATTTCTTCAAGACTGGAAAAAGTGAGTGAGAGAAGTCCCACCTTAGATGGTGAAGGTGAAGGTGTGAGGGTGGGGAGCCAAGAGGAGCCCTTAATGCAAAAAGAGAGAGAAAATGAGAGAAATGCAGGTACAGGAGTGATAAGGATGGAAATCATTGCAAGTGAGTCAATGAGTGTCAATAAAGCAGAAAGGAAAAGACTATTTTAGCAAGACTATCAAGCTGCTATAGACTCTATTTCCCTAGATGTAGAGACATTTACACACTAGCTGTATAGGGCAATGAGGAGGCTGAAAGGATGCTACAATTGGTGCACACTACACAATCTCTTCAAAGAGCAAAAGAGGCAATCACTTCTATGCCTTCCAACACTGAGAGTGATTTTGCATTGGCTAAAGATTCATTTGGAGATGCTGGTGGGGATGATGAGGAAGACAACATGAGCATAGGGGGAGATGCAGACACTCCAGCCTGGATGCTAACAAAAGATTGTTCCTACTCCCATCTCCAATCAACCCTATTCAAGCTGATCCATGACACCCAATCAGCAATTCAATCATCATATAATGCTAGCACAAAGAAGCTACTTACAGCTCACTTTGAAGCACTTTAACTACATAAAATCCAAGCTCTTAATCACAGTCAAAGTATAGATGAAATCAAACAAGAAATTTCTGAAGTAAAACAGGATCTCATAGCAAGGTTGGATGCTAGAATGCTTGGAACTACCATGAATGAAATAGCTCATAAGCTAAGGAAGGAAACTGATCTCAATAGAAAAGTTGAGGCCATGGACTCAAGATTATCTGATAATGAGAAGTCAATGGCCAAGATACTTACCAATCAAGAAACTCAAACTGCTCTACTCCAATAGTTGGTGGCTGCTCAACTCCCCTCCACTTAACAACTTGATGCTAACAAAAAGGGGGAGAAAAGCTCAAGTAAGGGGAAGAAAGGTGAAAATGAGGGGGAGCTACAGCTAAATACAAGTCAGCAAAGTGATTGTGCCAACAATTGCTCTCACAAAGCCACTAGCCCTGGACATCATTGATATCATAAATTTGGCAGCAGCAAAACTGAACATAAATGACAACCTGCTAAATATTGATATAGCAGCAGCTGAGAAGGAATTGAAAGAAAAGTGAAGAAAGATAGATACAGAGATTAAACAAAAGTTTGAGCCAATTCAGAAACCTGATAAAGTCTTTAGTCATCACTCTCAAGTCATGAAAATCTCTATGAATGACTTAAGTATGAACTATCTGGAAAAGGGTCAAACTTCCTGCATGAAATCTCCAAAAGCAGATTTAATCATGAAGCCTAAAAGAAACTATCCAAAGTTTTCAGATAAGAATCATATGGATACTATGTATGAGACACCTAGGCCAGATGAGAAGAAGCTGTTGGCAAGGTCAATTGTATTTTACAAGGATCCAGGAGATTTAGCACTTAAAAAGAGAATTGCTAAACTTTACAGAAATGGTAAGGAGATTTGTGTAGTGGTTGGACACCCACTGTTTGTGGAAGCTAAGAAGGAAGAAAAAGAAAGAATCAGGCTAGAAAAGAAGCAATTTGCCTTAGATACTAAGAAGCACAGACAAAAGAAGGAGCAAGCTGCTATCTTGGCCAAGCTTCAAGCTGTAAAAACCACAACAAAAACTTCTGCACAACCATATAAAATTACTGAATCTCAAGATCTAAAGGTGCAAGCTGAACCTCAACAGACAAAGAAACCAAGATACAAGCAAAGAATCAAGAGAAAATTGAACTTCGGTGATGAGGAAAAAGAAGACTCTATTCCCAAGAAGCCTACAACTACAACTCAAACATCAAAACCCTCTGTGGTATTTGGATAATTCAAAGTGGTGGATCCAATAAGGAATATTCATGGTGAGCCCATAATTCCTAAGGATGAACTAGTAGACTGGGATAGTTTGCCAATTCCTGAGCTGAACTTTCCTATCTTCAAGGCAAAGAAGACAAAGTCAAGAACAATCAAGAAAGTGAAACCAGTGTTTCTTAAATCCAAGATCTTAACCAAATCCCAACCCACAGTCAATAAAAGAGATCTCATGTACATTTGTGATATTAAAGAGTTTTTAGACTTGAATCTCTACTTGGATGAACTGGAAGAAGTAAGAGGAATTGATGCTTATAGACACCTTCCTGAAAGACTGGTATTTAAATACAAGGGAGGGAAAGAGATAACATGGCCTCTTCACAGGATTCTCCAAGAAAGCCAATCTGTTCTAATTAAAGTCTACTCATCCTTCAAAAAGAACTTTGGATACAATGTGACTGCAAGGAGAATAGTTCTTAAGAAGATTGAGGAATTGAGGAGTGATAGAGCCAAAGATGCACTTCCAAAAACTCTATCAATTCCCTTCACAGGAAAGAGAGTGCATCTGAGGCCTTATTAGCTGATGGAATTTATGGACAACAAAGGAGTTAAAAGATTCTTCAGATTGGAGGACCAATTGAGTATCTCTAGCAATGTGACTCTTTTGGAAATGTAAGAAATGCTAAATCTCTCAGAAGCTGAAGAACTTGAATTCCATAGACAACTCCAGAATCAAATAGAGGAAACAACAGAAGACTTGGGAAGAAATCCAGACATTCAAGGAGATAGACTTATCTGCTCAGACTAGAGGAGCACCTTGAAAATTGATTGTGAGAACTCTTTGTACACTTTGCTTTGTTCAATTTTCAGTAAAATTTGTAGCACTTATTAGTTTTATCTACTATTTTTCAAACTGTATCTTTAAGATGTTTTGTTATCATCAAGTTTCTCTTAATTTATGGCTACAATTCCAGTAGACATAAATTAGGGGATATTGTTAGGAATATGTTGTGTACTTGATGATAAGCTAAACAAAACTCCTTAGTAGATTTAACTTAGTGAATTTCTGCAAACAACTTTGTATAGATTCTGTAGTAGCATATGAATCATGTATACTGCTAGTGGATGTGCAGAATAGGTTGATTAAATGTAAATATAAGATGTCTTTTAATTCTGCACAAATGAAATAGAGTTAAGTGATAAATGGCTATCCGATGGATGATCAACAAAGCTACCCGACGGATGATCAACAAGGCTACCTGACGGATAACAAGCATGTACTCGACGGATGATCAATTCAAATATCTGTTGACAATGACAACACAGTCACATGCATCGGGTGTTTGTAAAAGGAATGTGGCAGCCTATTCAACAGGTTTTTGAGAACAAAAGAAGCATTACCATTTCCATGCTATTATGAAGATATTCAAAGATGCTGGAATAGAGTAATGAAGCAGCATAGAGTTAGACTTAATAGGTTTTATTTTATTATCTTGTCTTATTATCATGTAAACTTGGTGATATATATAAACCAAGTGTAGCAAGTAGAATAACAACAAGAAAAAATAAACTCATTCTCAGAGAAACATTTATAAGCTAAATCCTATAGCATTTCTCTGGAAGTTTTGTTGTTCATATTTGTAAGCAGCTGTGAGCTATTCAAGCTTCACAGGTTTCTCACTCGATATATATATATATATATATATATATATATATATATATATATATATATATATATATATATATCTGGTGGATACATTCAAATCCACCAGAAAGTTTTAAAGACCTGAGTTCTTATTACTTTGTGTTTGATTTACTTAACTCTTAATTCTGCACTTTGAAAATCAAACAGTTAGATATAAATTAAGTTAGAACCATTTTTCATAAATATCAAAAAGAAGCAAGAATTATATTCAACCCCCCTTCTATAATTCTTGTTGTATTGTTAGGGAATAAAAATTATCCTTTGCCATTGTTTCCTGATCACTTTCATCATCACTGTCATCACTAACCATCTCCACATTATCAAATTTGAGACTCTCATGAGAATCTTCATCTTGCAGTCCTTCAATCTTTTTATCATCAAATACAACATGTATTGATTCCATAATAATGTTGGTTCTTATATTATAGACTCTATATGCTTTTCCCACAGCATATCCAACAAAAATTCCTTCATCTGCTTTAGCATCAAACTTCCCATATTGATCAGTCTGATTTCTCAATATATAACATTTGCAGCCAAAGACATGAAGAAAATTTAGAGTTGGTTTCTTGTTCTTGAGCAATTGATATGGTGTCATGCACTTTGCTTGATTAACAAAAGAAATATTCTTAGTGTAGCAAGCAGTATTCACAGCTCCAGCCCAGAAGTATGTTGGTAACTTTGATTCTTCAAGCATTATCCTTGCAGTTTCAATAAGAGATCTGTTTTTCCTTTCTACCACTCCATTTTATTATGGAGTTCTTGCTGTAGAGAACTCTTGCATTATTCTATTTTCTTCACAAAACGATCTTATCACAGAATTCTTGAACTCAGTTCTATTATCACTCGTGATTCTTCGTACTTTGAAATCATGATGATTGTTGACTTGCCTTATGTGATTGATGATGATTTCACTAGCCTCATCTTTAGACTTTAGGAAATATGTCCAAGAGAACTTTGAGAAATCATCTATAATTACTAGGAAAATCTTTTCCTTGAGATGGACAACACATTGAATGGTCCAAATAGATCCATGCGTAGAAATTGTAAAGGTTCTTCAATTATTGAATCAAACTTCTTTCGGAATGATGCCTTGATTTGCTTCCCTTTTAGGAAGGCATCACACAGTCTATCCTTGGTAAACTCCACTTGAGGAATTCCTCTAACCAGTTCTTTCTTGACAAGCTCATTCATGGTCTTGAAATTTAGATGGGATAGCTTCTTGTGCCACAGCCAACTTTCATCTTGACTTGTTTTACTGAGAAGACAAGTAACAGATTCTACATTTAATGAGTTGAAATCAGCTAGATACACATTTCCTCTTCTCACACCAGTGAGAACCACTTTGTTGCTTCTTTTGTTAGTCACAACACAGGCTTCTGAATTAAAGGTTAATGAATTGCCCTTATCACAAAACTGGCTGATACTCAGCAAATTATGCTTGAGACTATCCACTAGGGTAACCTCCTCAATGATGACATTATCTTTTGAAATCAAGCCATATCCCACAGTATAACCCTTCCTGTCATCTTCAAAAGTAATACTTGGGACAAATTTTGCAATACTGAGAAGACAAGTAACAGATTCTGCATTTAATGAGTTGAAATCAGCTAGATACACATTTCCTCTTCTCACACCAGTGAGAACCACTTTGTTGCTTCTTTTGTTAGTCACAACACAGGCTTCTGAATTGAAGGTTACTGAATTGCCCTTATCACAAAACTGGCTGATACTCAGCAAATTATGCTTGAGACTATCCACTAGGGCAACCTCCTCAATGATGACATTATCTTTTGAAATCAAG